>NC_090376.1:2795265-2983653 GCF_036365525.1 Heterodontus francisci
CAGGGTTCGGCCTTTCGGACCTGCTCCGCCATTGAGAAAAGATCATGGCTGATAGTCTAATTCAGTACCCTGTTCCTGCTTTCTCCCCATATCCCTTGATCCCTTTGGCATTAAGAAATATATCTATCTCCTTCTTGAATATATTTAATGACTTGGTCTCCACTGCCTTCTGCAGTAGAGAATTCCACAGGTTCACCACCCTCTGAGTGAAGAAATTTCTCCTCATCTCAGTTCTAAATGGCATACCCCGTATCCTGAGACTGTGACTCTTGGTTCTGGACTCCCCAGCCATCGGGAACATACTCCCTGCATCTAGCCTGTCTAGGCCTGTTAGAATTTTATAGGTTTCTATGAGATCCCCTCTCATTCTTCTAAACTCTAGTGAATATAATCCGAGTCGACCCAATCTCTCCTCATACGTCAATCCTGCCATCCGAGGAATCAGCCTAGTAAATCTTCTTTGCACCCCCTCCATGGCAAGAACATCCTTCCTCAGATAAAGAGACCAAAACTGCACACAATATTCCAGATGTGGTCTCACCAAGGCCCTGTATAACTGCAGTAAGACATCCTTGCTCCTGTACTCAAATCCTCTTGCAATGAAGGCCAACATACCATTCGCCTTCCTAACTGCTTGCTGCACCTGAATGCTTGCTTTCAGCGACTGGTGCACAAGGACACCCAGGTCTCGTTGCACCTCCCCCTTTCCCAATCTATCACCATTCAGATAATAATCTGCCTTTCTGTTTTAACAACCAAAGTGGATAACCTCATATTTATCCACATTATACTGCATCAGCCATGCATTTGCCCACTCAGCCAACTTGTCCAAATCACATTGGAGCCTCTTTGCATCCTCCTCACAGCTCACATTCCCCCCCAAATTTGTGTCGTCTGTAAACTTGGAAATGTTACATTGAGTTCCCTCACTCAAGTCATTAATATATATTGTGAATAGCTGGGCCCCAAGCACTGATCCCTGCGATACCCCACTAGTCACTGCCTGCCACCCGGAAAAAGACCCATTTATTCCTACTCTCTGTTTCCTGTCTGTCAACCAATTCTCAATCCATGCCAGTATATTACTCCCAATCCCATGTGATTTAATTTTGCATGCTTATCTCTTATGTGGAACCTTATCAAAAGCCTTCTGAAAATCTAAATACACCACATCCACTGGTTCTCCCTTATCTATTCTACTAGTTACATCCTCAAAAAACTCCAGTAGATTTGTTAAGCATAATTTCCCTTTCGTAAACCCATGCGGACTTTGTCCAGTCCAGTTTATGCTTCCCAGGTGTTCTGCTATCACATCCTTTATAATAGACTCCAGCATTTTCCCCACTACTGATGTAAGGCTAACTGGTCTGTTGTTCCCTGTTTTTTCTCTCCCTCCTTTTTTAAATAGTGGGGTTACATTTGCCTCCCTCCAATCAGTAGGAAATGCTCCAGAGTTTATCGAATTCTGGAAGATGACCACCAATGCATCCACTATTTCCAGGGTCACTTCCTTTAGTACTCTGGGATGTAGATTATCAGGCCCCGGGGATTTGTCAGCCTTTAACCCCATTAATTTCCCTAGCACTTTTTTTTTTACGAATACTAATTCGCTTCAGTTCCTCCCCTTCATTAGACCCTTGGTTCCCGAACATTTCTGGGAGGTTATTTGTGTCCTCCTTTGTTAAGACAGAACCAAAGTATGTGTTTAATTGTTCTGCCATTTCTTTGTTCCCCATTATAATTTCCCCCGTTTCTGACTGTAAGGGACCTGTATTTGTCTTTGCTAATCTTTTTTTCTTCACATATTTATAGAAGCAAAAAGAGGGCATGAAAAAATATTGGCAAGCAAAATCAAGGTGAACCCAAAGATGTTTTATCAATACATTAAGAGTAAGAGGGTAACTAAGGAGAGAGTAGGGCCCATAAAAGACCAAAAAGGGAACCTAGGTGTAGGAGTGGAAGATGTTGGTATGGTTCTTAATGAATACTTTTGACCTGTCATCACAAAAGAGGGGGACGATGCAGATATTGTAGTTAAGGAGGGTAAGTGTGAAGTATTGGATGTGATAAACATCGGGAGAGAGGAAGTATTAATGGGATTAGCATCCTTGAAAGCTGATAATTCACCAGGGCCAGATGAAATGTACCCCAGGCTGTTAAGAGAAGCAAGAGCGGAAATAGCAGACGGTCCTCACTGGATACAGGTGTGGTGCTGGAGGATTGGAGAACTGCTAACATGGTACCTCTGTTTAAAAAGGGAGCGAAGGATAGACCAAATAATTACAGGCCAGTCAGTCTAACCTCAGTAGTGGGCAAATTATTGGAATCTATTCTGAGAGACAGGATAAACAGTCACTTAGAAAGGCACAGGTTAATCAAGGATAGTCAGCATGGATTTGTTAAGGGAAGATCTTGTTTGACCAATTTGATCACATTTTTTGAAGGGGCGGCACAGTGGCGCGGGGCGGCACAGTGGCGCAGTGGTTAGCACCGCAGCCTCACAGCTCCAGCGACCCGGGTTCAATTCTGGGTACTGCCTGTGTGGAGTTTGCAAGTTCTCCCTGTGTCTGCGTGGGTTTTCTCCGGGTGCTCCGTTTTCCTCCCACATGCCAAAGACTTGCAGGTTGATAGGTTAATTGGCCATTATAAATTGTCACTAGTATAGGTAGGTGGTAGGGAAATATAGGGACAGGTGGGGATGTGGTAGGAATATGGGATTAGTGTAGGATTAGTATAAATGGGTGGTTGATGGTCGGCACAGACTCGGTGGGCCGAAGGGCCTGTTTCAGTGCCGTATCTCTAAACTAAACTAAAAAACTAAAGTAACAAGGAAGATAGATGAGGGTAGTGCAGTTGATGTGGTCTACATGGAGTTTGCAAGGTTTTTGACAAGGTCCCACATGGCAGACTGGTTAAAAAAATAAAATCCCATGGGATCCAGGGAATTGTAGCAAGGTGGATACAAAATTGGCTCAGTGGCAGGAAAGAAAGGGTAATTGTTGACGGCTGGCTGTTTTAGCGACTGGAGGGCTGTTTCCTGTGGTGTTCCACAGGGCTCAGTACTGGGTCACCTGCTTTTTGTGGTATATATTAACGATTTGGACATAAATGTAGGGGGCATGATCAAGAGGTTTGCAGATGACACAAAGATTGGCCGTGTGGTAGATAGTGAGGAGGATAGCTGTAGGCTGCAGGAAGATATTGATGGTCTGGTCAGATGGGCAGAAAAGTGGCAAATGGAATTCAACCTGGAGAAGTGTGAGGTGATGCATTTGAGGAGGTCAAACAAGGTAAAGGAATACACGATAAATGAGAAAATACTTAGAAGTGTAGAGGAAGTGAGGGACCTTGGAGTGAATGTCCACAGATCCCTGAAGGTAGCAGGACAGGTCGATAAGGTGGTTAAGAAGGCATATGGAATCCTTTCCTTTATTAGCCGAGGTATAGAATATGAGAGCAGGTAGGTTATGCTGGAACTGTATAACTCATTGGTTAGGCCACAACTTGAGTACTGTGTGCAGTTCTGGTCACCTCATTACAGAAAGGATGTAATTGCACTAGAGAGGGTACAGAGGAGATTTACGAGGATGTTGCCAGGACTGGAAAAATGCAGCTATGAGGAAAGATTGGATAGGCTGGGGTTGTTCTCCTTGGAACAGAGAAGGCTGAGGGAAGATCTGATTGAAATGTACAAAATTTTGAGGGGCCTGAATAGAGTGGCAGTGAAGGGTCTATTCACCTTAGCAGAGAGGTCAGTGACTGGGGGGCATAGATTTAAAGTGATTGTTAGAAAAATTAGAGGGGAAATGAGGAAAAACATTTTCACCCAGAGGGTGGTGATGGTCTGGAACTCACTGCCTGAAAGGGTAGTTGAGGCAGAAACCCTCAACTCATTCAAAAGAAATCTGGATATGCATCTCAAGTGCTGTAATCTGCAGGACTACGGATCAAATGCTGGAAGGTGGGATTAGAATAGGTGGATCGTTTTTCAGCTGGCACAGACACGATGGGTCAAGTGGCCTCTTTCTGTGCCTTAAACGTTCTATGATTCTATGTGGTGTAGGTGCACCCACAGTGCTGTTAGGGAGGGAGTTCCAGGATTTTGACTCAGCGACTGACAGGCCTGGATGTACCGTTGTCGTTTCTGGTGCCTCGGTTGATGCTGAGCGGTCCATCCCGTTTCATTCCTTTTCGACTTGAGGGAGTTCCAGGATTTTGACCCAGTGACAGTGAAGGAACGGTGATATAGTTCCAAGTCAGGATGGTGTGTGACTTGGAGGGGAACTTGCAGGAGGTGGTGTTCTCATGCATTTGTTGCCCTTGTCCTTCTAGTTGGTAGAGGTCTCGGGTTTGGAAGGTGCTGTCCAAGGAGCCTTGGTGCGTTGCTGCAGTGCATCTTGTAGATGGTACACACTGCTGCCACTGTGCGTCTGTGGTGGAGGGAGTGAATGTTTGTGGATGGGGTGCCAATCAAGCGGGTTGCTTTGTTCTGGATGGTGTCAAGCTTCTTGAGTGTTGTTGGAGCTGCACCCATCCAGGCAAGTGGAGAGTATTCCATCACACTCCTGACTTGTGCCTTGTAGATGGTGGACAGGCTTTGGGGAGTCAGGAGGTAGGTTACCCGCTGCAGAATTCCCAGCCTCTGACCTGCTCTTGTCGCCAGGCATTTATGTGGCTGGTCCAGTTCAGTTTCTAGTCAATGGTGACCCCAGGATGTTGATATTGGGGGATTCAGCGATTGTAATGACATTGAAAGTCAAGGGGAGATGGTTAGATTCTCTCTTATTTCAGATGGTCATTGCCTGGCACTTGTGTGGCACAAATGATATTTGCCACTTATCAGCCCAAGCCTAGATGTTGTCCAGATCTTGCTGCATATGGACACGGGCTGCTTCAGTATCTGAGGAGTCGTGATTGGTTTTGAACATTGTGAAATCATCAGTGAACATCCCCACCTCTGACTTTATGATGGAGGAAAGGTCATTGATTAAGCAGCTGAAGATGGTTGAGCATGGGACACAGTCCTGAGGAACTCCTGCAGTGATGTCCTGGGACTGAGATGATTGACCTCCAACAACCATCTTCCTTTGTGCTAGGTATGACTCCAGCCAGTGGATTGATTCCTCTCTGAATCCCATTGACTTCTATTTTAGTAGGCATCTTGATACCGAGCTCGGTAAAATGCCTTGATGTCAAGGGCAGTCACTTTCACCTCACCTCTGGAATTCAGCTCTTTTGTCCAAGTTTGGACCAAGGCTGCAATGAGGTCTGGAGTTATGTGAACTTGAATTCAGTTTCAAAAGCTGAGAAATAAAATACTGTTATCAGTAAAAGTGACCACGAAGCAATTAGATTTGTGTTTACACCGAACTGATTGAGTATTTCGAGGAGGTGACTCGATGTGTAGATGAGGGTAAAGCAGTTGATGTAGTCTACATGGACTTCAGTAAGGCTTTGATAAGGTCCCACCTGGGAGATGGGTTAAGAAGGTAAGAGCCCATGGAATCCAGGGCAATTTGGCAAATTGGATCCAAAACTGGCTTAGTGGCAGGAGACAGAGGGTGATGGTCGAGGGTTGTTTTTGCGAGTGGAAGCCTGTGACCAGTGGTACCACAGGGATCGGTGCTGGGACCCTTGCTGTTTGTAGTGTACATTAATGATTTAAAGTGAATATAGGAGGTATGATCAGTAAGTTCGCAGATGACACGGAAATTGGTGGTGTCGTAAATGGTGAGGAGGAAAACCTTAGACTACAGGACGATATAGATGGGCTGGTAAAATGAACAGAACTATTGCAGATGGAATTTAATCCTGAGAAGTATGAGGTGATGCATTTTGGGAGGACTAACAAGGCAAGGGAATATACAATGGATGGTAGGACCCTAGGAAGTACAGAGGGTCAGAGGGACCTTGGTGTACTTGTCCATAGATCACTGAAGGCAGCAACACAGGTAGATAAGGTGGTTAGGAAGGCATATGGGATACTTGCCTTTATTAGCCGAGGCATAGAATATAAGAACAGGGAGGTTATGATGGAGCTGTATAAAATGCTAGTTAGGCCACAGCTGGAGTACTGTGTAAAGTTCTGGGCACCACACTATAGGAAGGATGTGATTACACTGGAGAGGGTGCAGAGGAGATTCACCAGGATGTTGCCTGGGCTGGAGCATTTCAGCTATGAAGAGAGACTGAAAAGGCTAGGGTTGTTTTCCTTGGAACAGAGAAGGCTGAAGGGGGACATGATTGAGGTGTACAAGATTATGAGGTGCATAGATAGGATAGATAGGAAGAAACTTTTTCCCTTAGCGGAGGGGTCAATAACCAGGGGGCATAGATTTAAGGGGGCAGGAGGTTTAGAGGGGATTTGAGGAAAAAAATTTTCATCCAGAGGGTGGCTGGAATCTGGAACACACTGCCTGAAGGGGTGGTGGAGGCAGGAACCCTCACAACATTTAAGAAGTATTTAGATGAGCACTTGAAACGTCATAACATACAAAGCCAAGTGCTGGAAAATGGGATTAGAATTGTTAGGTGCTTATTGGCCGGCACAGACATGATGGGCCGAAGGGCCTGTTTCTGTGCTGTATAACTCTATGACTCGATGATTCACTAATGTCATTTAGGGAAGGAAACCTGGCATCCTTTCCGGTCTGGGTTACATGTCACTCCAGTCCCACAGTAACGTGTTTGACACATTCTCAGGACAATGCATCCCTCACCAGTCACACCCTCATCACGAGAAAAAACCTGCGCTCAAAGTCCGTCAGTTAAGGACATACGGTAAGAGAAACTGACCAGGAATACAAGGCTGGATTAAAATTGTCTTTATTCTACACAGCACCCAGCTTTCAATACACAGAGACAACACACACCCAGATATATGCACTCACACACAGACACACATAGAAATACACATAAACGCACACACACCCTCAGACACACACTCACTGACAGAAATAAACAAAGTCACGTACTCAGAGACACATTCACACACACAGATAGACACAAACACGTAGAGACACACACATACAAATATACACACACAGAGACACACACATACACTCACACCAAAATACACACTCGGAGACACATGCAACAGAAACACATTCACACACATAAGAATAGTGACAGCTCAAATATAGTTTAATTCATAGATGGAAATGTTTTCTGACACATCAATGATGATCCCACTAAGCAGTACCAGAGAAGTCCAGCACACTATCACATTGGCCCCTGGCCAGAGTCAGGTAATTTTGACCAAGAGGATGCTAATTTAACTATTTAAAATAAAGTAATATTCAGGAGGGAAGAGGGTAAGTCAAACAAAATCTTTGAACTGAGTTCTGACGTTCTGAGGGACCCACTTTCCTATCCCTGCTCTGTTTCACCCCTGTGCTCGTTGGCTTCCATTGGCAGTTTCTAATCTTTCCATGGCCTCGCCCCTCCCTATTTCAATAATGTTCTCCAAGAACTTTTCGTTTCTCCAATTCTGGCTTCTTCTGTATCTCCAACTTCTTTCACCATCTAAGCTCTAATCTCTGGAATTCCCCAACTAAACCTCGCCGCCTCTCTCATTTAAGACATTCCTTAAAACCTACCTTGACCAAGTTTTTGGTCACCTGCCCTAATATCTTCTTATGTGGCTCAGTGCCACATTTTCTTCCATAATGTTCCTGTGAAGTGCCTTGGGCGTTTTATTAAAGTCGCTATATAAATGCAAGTTGTTGTTCTTTCCTACAGTACAACAGTGACTGTACTTCAGAAGTACTTAATTGGGTGTAACGTGCCTTGAGACATTGTGTTCGTGAAAGGGGCAATATAAATGCATTCTCACTTCAGGAAGGATGTGAGGGTCCTTGACAGGGTGCAGAGGAGATTTACCAGAATGGTTCCAGGGATGGAGGATTTCAGTTACAAGGTTAGGTTGGAAAAGCTGGGTTTGTTCTCCTTAGAACAAAGGAGATTGAGAGGAGATTTAATAGAAATGTAGAAGATTATGACAGGCTTAGATAAGTTAGACAAGGAAAAGCTTTTCCCATTAACAAATGGTACAAGGACTAGATTGAAAGTTTTGGGAAAAAGTTGCAGGGGGAATATGAGGAAGCACTTTGTTACACAGTGGGTGGTAATGACCTGGAACTCGCTGCCCACAAGGGTGGTGGAAGTGGAGACGATCAATGATTTCAAGAGGAAGCTGGATGACCACCTGAGAGAAATAGACTTACAGGACTACGGGGATCGAGCTGGGGAGTGGGACTGACTGCATAGCTCCATGGAGAGCTGGCATGGACTCGATGGGCTGAATGGTCTCCTTCTGTGCTGTAAATGACCTCTATGACGCTTTTGTATTAAAGGTGCTATATAAATGCAAGATTTTGTTTTTAAAACATAAAAATACAAAGTTAGTGAATTATAAATATCTTACGATGTGATATTGAGGCTTTGGAAAGGGTGAAGGAGAGCCACTGGACTCATTCCTAGTTTAAATCATCAGGATAGGCTAAAAGCATTGCAATTCGATTTTCGAGAAGTGTACACTTAATGCTGATCTGATTAAGGTTTGCAAGATGATAAAGCCATAGATTATATTCCAGTTGAGTTTGTTCCAATAGGTTAGTAAGGACCAGGGATCACAATTAAAAGTGTCTCAGGGCAGATTTAGGAGTTCGTTCTTTTTATTTATTTATTTTTTTATTTAGAGATACAGCACTGAAACAGGCCCTTCGGCCCACCGAGTCTGTGCCGACCAACAACCACCCATTTATACTAACCCTACAGTAATCCCATATTCCCTACCACCTACCTACACTAGGGGAAATTTACAACGGCCAATTTACCTATCACCTGCAAGTCTTTGGCTGTGGGAGGAAACCGGAGCACCCGGCAAAAACCCACGCAGTCACAGGGAGAACTTGCAAACTCCACACAGGCAGTGCCCAGAATTGAACCCAGGTTCCTGGAGCTGTGAGGCTGCGGTGCTAACCACTGTGCCGCCCTATTCCAGATAATAGTGGTGTCTGTCCTCAGTACCTTGCTCTACAGCAGCGAGGCCTGGACAATGTATGTCAGCCAAGAGCGACGTCTCAATTCGTTCCATCTTCGCTGCCTCCGGAGAATCCTTGGCATCAGGTGGCAGGACCGTATCTCCAACACAGAAGTCCTCGAGGCGGCCAACATCCCCAGCATATACACCCTACTGAGTCAGCAGCACTTGAGACGGCTTGGCCATGTGAGCCGCATGGAAGATGGCAGGATCCCCAAGGACACATTGTACAGCGAGCTCGCCACTGGTATCAGACCCACCAGCCGTCCATGTCTCCGCTTTAAAGACGTCTGCAAACGCGACATGAAATCCTGTGACATTGATCACAAGTCGTGGGAGTCAGTTGCCAGCGTTCGCCAGAGCTGGCGGGCAGCCATAAAGACAGGGTTAAAATGTGGCGAGTCGAAGAGACTTAGTAGTTGGCAGGAAAAATGACAGAGGCGCAAGGGGAGAGCCAACTGTGCAACAGCCCCGACAAACAATTTCTTCTGCAGCACCTGTGGAAGAGTCTATCACTCTGTATTGGCCTTTATAGCCACTCCAGGCGCTGCTCCACAAACCACTGACCACCTCCAGGCGCTTACCCATTGTCTCTCGAGACAAGGAGGCCAAAGAAGAGTGGTGTCATGCAGACCCCCCCCCCCCCCCCTGCCAAGAGAGAGGCATATTAATATTGTCATATTAACATTGATTTTAAACTGTTGTTAGAGTGAAGAAATGACTTGTTTGAAGTCACCAGACACTGGGCTGGAAGGACATTTGCATACTAAGAGATGCTGCTTGTGGAGACAAAGGACTATTCCCTGCTCTAATTAACCCAAGTGGATTTTGATCACCGGACATTGAAGATGTAAGGAAGCACATTCCAGGCCCTGCTAAAATGATACAATCCACAAAAGCCAGGACTGGTTAAACCAGCCGGTCACATGACTAGCTGGCTGATCCAGGTTTTTTGGAACTAGCCACAGGACAGTTTGAATTGAGAAGGCAGTTTTGCAACTGAACTGGAACAAGCAAGCCTCTCTTCTGCCTGGCTCCCTCTTGCTCTCTCCCAAACTACTGGACCCACAGAAGACACATAAACCTCAAGAGTCAGTGAGTCATACAGCACAGAAACAGGCCCTTCGGCCCATCATGTCTGTGCCAGCCATCAAGCACCTAACTATTCTAATCCCATTTTCCAGCTCTTGGCCTTGTATGCTATGGCATTTCAAGTGCTCATCTAAATACTTCTTAAATGTTGAGTGTTCCTGCCTCCACCACCTCTTCAGGCAGTGTGTTCCAGATTCCAACCACCCTCTGGGTGAAATTTTTTTTCCTCAAATCCCCTCTAAACCTCCTGCCCCTTACCTTAAATCTATGCCCCCCCGGTTCTTGACCCCCTCCACTAAGGGAAAATGTTTCTTCCTATCTACCATATCAACACCCCTCATAATTTTGTACACCTCTATCATGTCCCCCTCAGCCTTCTCTGTTCCAAGGAAAACAACCCTAGACTTTTCAGTCTATCTTCATAGCTGAAATGCTCCAGCCCAGGCAACATCCTGGTGAATCTCCTCTGCACCTTCTGCAGTGCAATCACATCCTTCCTATTGTGTGGCGACCAGAACTGTACACAGTACTCCAGGGTAAACCTTTCAGGACTGAGATGAGGAGGCATTTCTTCACCCAGAGAGTGGTGAGCCTGTGGAATTCGCTACCACAAAAAGCAGTTGAGGCCAAAACATTGTATGTTTTCAAGAAGGAGTTAGATATAGCTCTTGGGTCTAAAGGGATCAAAGGATATGGGGCGAAAGTGGGAACCGATTACTGAATTGGATGATCAGCCATGATCATAATGAATGGTGGAGCAGGCTCGAAGGGCCGAATTGCCTACTCCTGCTCCTATTTTCTATGTTTTTTTTATGTGGCCTAACTAGCGTTTTATACAGCTCCATCATAACCTCCCTGCTCTTATAGTCTCTGCCTCAGCTAATAAAGGCAAGTATTCCATATGCCTTCCTAACCACCTTATCTACCTGTGCTGCTGCCTTCAGTGATCTATGGACAAGTGCACCAAGGTCCCTCTGACCCTCTGTACTTCCTAGGGTCCTACCATCCATTGTATATTCCCTTGCCTTGTTAGTCCTCCCAAAATGCATCACCTCACACTTCTCAGGATTAAATTCCATTTGCCACTGCTCCGCCCATCTTACCAGCCCATCTATATTGTCCTGTAATCTAAGGCTTTCCTCCTCACCATTTACAACACCACCAATTTTCTTGTTATCCGTGAACTTACTGATCAAGAGAGAAAAGACTCCGACATCGAAACAAGTTGAAGTGTGAACTGGGCCTCAATGAGCAGCAGGATTTACCAGCAACCAAAGACTCCACATTGAATTGAAAAGACAATAAATAACTAACAGATATTGCCTCAAACTGTTCCCCTTTATTATTTCTACTTTTTCTCTCCCTATCTGCATATGCATTTATCGTGTATGCATGCTGGCGTGGTCACGTGTCAAATTCGTAGTAGTTAACTGGATCAGAGTTTAAGATGAATAAACTTCTACCTTTCTTGTTTAAATCTAAGGAAGCCTGTCTGATTTCAAGGCCTTACAATTGGAGCAGTGAACAAGGATTCACTGAAGGGGGAGCTAAAAACACACTGTTTTAAAATTTAACCCTGTTACAGTTAAACCAGGCAAAGGCTGAGAGGGAACCCCTAGACCCCCCTTCTCACCTGGTTGTAACAGTGGACCTCTGGAACAGGCTGCTGTCTCACGCAGTGAATGCAGAATTCCTTCAGGCGACAGCTGGACTTGTTTCTGACTTAGATGGAAATCATCCTGTGCAAAAGGGAATTCAGGACCAGAGTGATCTCCTGAACTAGTCTTGATTGCCTCGGGGGTTTGGAGAAGAATTCTGAAGATCTTTTCCCAATTGGTCTGGGTTTTTATCTGGTTTTCTCGCCTCTCCCAGGAGATCAGACAGTTTGGCTGGGATGGAAAGTGGATATATTATGATACACAAGGTATCTCAATTGTGTGGGACAGGCTGCATGGATCAGAGAGATTTTCTGTCTGTCATTGTTCACATGTTCGTATGATGTTCCTCCACAAATCTCACAGAAACAAGCTAATGATCTGCAACACAGCTGTACACTACAGTATCTCTCCATGGCCTTGTCCCTCTTTATCTCTACACCCAGAAATCGCTGTCATTTTTAATATTGAGTGACCATATCTACAATCACTCAGACCCCCAAGCCTGAAGTCTTCTGCAACATTCCCAAGTCTCCCTCTTTGAGTCTCCTCCCTGTTATTTGTTCACACTTTTCCTCTTGTTGACATCATGTGACTGTTATGGGATCAGCTTCCATATGTACACTGACACTCAGCTTCACCTCGCTGCTACGTCTCTTGACTCCATGACTCTGACTGAGCTGTCTGGCTAACTGTCAAGTCAAGATGAGCAGAACTCCATCTCAAGACAGAGCAATTCTCAAAACTCTACCCCCAGTCCCCACTTCTCCCCCACCCTCCCACCCAGTCATGTGATTCCATTGCTCTGCCCAGCTCCTCATGCAGGTTGAAGTTAGAAGTGTGTATCCAAAATTGCATGCAACAGGTTCCCAAAATAGAATTGAGATAAATGATCAGATAATCTGTTCCCTAGTATTTATTGACGGAGCAATTTTAACCAGCACACTCAGAGAACTCCCCTGAGTTCCAGCCACCTGACAGAGTAGACAGTGCTGGAAACGTGTAATGTGTATTACTCAGGATGACCAGGTTAGGAGGATAGAAGGAGTTCAAAAATATTCAGAATTAGAAGTGATTAATAAAACAAATTAATTCTAACATGTTGATTGGCAGGTTGTTGGGATGGAGCTCTGTGTGGTCACTTAATACTGATTCAGTGGCCTTGAATTTTCTCTATCTGTAGCGAAAGACCTTGATGCAGTTGTGCATGCTGTCCACCACTGCGATGTGCCCATCTTGGACAAGTCCAAGACCTCGAGGGCTGCTGAGTCCACCCTCCACCACAGTGCTCGTAGGCCCTTGTGGAGGGAAGAGGATGATTACGTGCCTGTGTGCCCAGTCCACCACCAGCACATTGTTCTGGTCATCGATGCAGACGCCCCATGGGTTTGAAAGCTCGATGGTCAAACTGGACTTGGTGCTGCCGAGAATGCTAAGGACCTGCAAGTCTCTGTCCAGAACCTTCACACAGCAGCCACCATCAAAACCTCTCTCTGAGACAGCAACATGCTCTGAGCTATTGGTGCTGATGAAATAAGGCTTATTGAAGCCAGACACAACATTGTTGTCCAGTCTTTGTGCAGTACGTGGGTCCAGGGTCAAGACTGAGATGGTTCCTCGTTTGGTGTCAGTGATGAGGAACTGGTCACAGATGTTGGCAGTGATGCCCCGTGGGTTGTGAAAGTTCTCATTGATGACGTTGAGGAGCTTCCCATGCCTGCTGTAAACATCTACTGACTTATTGGAGATGTTGGTCAGAGCGAACAGGCCGTGGCTGTTCATTGCAACGTCAAAGTAGGACCCTCGTTCCAACACAACCTGTTGAGTGACGTTTCCTTTCCTGTTCATGGCTTGTAGCCTCTTGTTCCCATAGTCCACCACATACATGGTGCCCTGGGGGGTGGTGTGTATGCCATAGGGGAGGTTCAGATCTGCTCGGCCACAGCCATACCTTCCAAACTGTCCAACAAGCTCATTTTTGAAGAAAGAAGCTCCTCTCTGCACTTGACAGCTGAGATTGGCCTCGCTTTTGCTCCGAGCTTTAGTAACAGCGAGGGATGAATGAGGACTCTTTGTTGGGCGATGGTCACCGGCTGTTATCCACCCACTCACCTCAGCAGAAGCCCCACCGCAAGCTAGAGAAAAAGATCTGCTGTAGTTAGACTGTGATATCTTAGATGTCAAGCCCTTCCTGTCCCCTTGAAATGCAGGTTGAGGTTTCCTGGTCACTACCTTTGGCTGAAACCATGACCTTTGTCCTCCTAACTCTGAGGAAGAGATGTGAGACATTCTATGGTGACCAGCAGTCTCCACATTTTCTACAGTCAGTGATGAATCTCCTTCACTGTTTGGAAAGGAGCCACTGCTTAAACTTGCTCTCAATGTCATGGCTGGGCCAGGGCACCTCCCTTTGGCATTCCC
The DNA here is from genome assembly GCF_036365525.1 of Heterodontus francisci. Taxonomy (NCBI): domain Eukaryota; kingdom Metazoa; phylum Chordata; class Chondrichthyes; order Heterodontiformes; family Heterodontidae; genus Heterodontus; species Heterodontus francisci. The sequence goes on from NC_090376.1 coordinate 2,809,477, forward strand.
GATTTGAGACGAACCTCTTTTGTTAGCCTCACACCCACTAGTCTTGGTGAAATGAGACCTATATCTCCCTTTCGGGTGATATTGCACTGATTTTGAGGGTGAGTGAGCTTTCGACTTCCCAATGGGTATTTTCTTCCTCTCATCAAAATCTCGAGGTGAATCGATCAGGAAGGTATTGGAAGAGTCCAAGCTTTCTGTGGATGAAGAAATCCTTTGGGAGAGTCTTTCCAGCTTGTCTTCCTCCGGATCACTGAATATACTCAGCTCAGGAATTACAGGCGTTTGTCTGTCATGTGCAGATAGATCCAGACAGCTCTTACTGAACTTACTGTTTTTAAACTTTTTGTTTGTTGTTGAGATCTCGATGTCACTTGCTGCAATGCTCCCACAGCCTTGCTTGGCTGGGGCTTCGCTGATCGAGTTCATTGATGTCCAACATGACATTTTAAGAATACTGCTCCCTTGCAATGCAGCAGGCACGTGACTGGCACAGATGGCTTGTGCCCGGTACAGCTCAGTATCCTTTTCTTCTGCCTGGTTCAGTGCTTTTGTGTTGGTCACATTAGAGCATTCCCTAAAGGTGGAACCTTCTGAATCGTCATCAGAGATAAAAGCCGCAGTTGCTCTGAAAACGGTTTCACGATCAATTGGCTGGGAAGTTTCTATCTGAATGCTGGATGTTGAGTCAATTCCAAGGCAGTCCAGTTGATCAGTGGGGTTCAACTGATTTGCCTTGTTTCTGTATGTCACAGTACAACAGCTGTTCCTTATTTGTGAGGAAGAGTTGTGAAGATCTTTAGCGGGTACACAAGTCTTTGGGCGCACCTGCATGGTAGAGTCCTCTTGGGCATTAGCTGTAGAGATGATAGTCTGAAAGCCCAGTGCAGGCTCAGGTTTGTTCGCTGTCACTGAACGGGGAGCATCGATTCCATGTTGGTCCCTTTGACTCTGTAAATAATGGTTGGGTGTCACAAGTGAATATGAGGAGACATCAGCCAAAGATTCTATTCTTTGGTCATTGCTGTTTGGGCTGAACTGGCCTGAATTCTGGACACTGGGGCACTGAGAATTCATGAGACCAGGAATATCTGTGTCTTGGTTCATAGAGAGATCGCCTTTGATCCTCAGAGCTCTCATTGTGAAGGGTACTCCAATGTCTTTCTCCTCAAGCCCCTCACATTTCTCCAGTCCATTAGGTGAAATATGAGGAACACATCCATCATCTAGCCATGGGGCTGAAATATTCCCCTTTTCAGTAAAGATGGAAGACCCACACCTCCTACAACCTTCACTCCCAGGAGCTTTACTCCCAATTGCACTGTAGTGCTCTGTGTTTGGAGATGAAACTGTTTGACAATCACTCGCCCTCAGAGAGGTCTTGTTCCTTGAATTTAGCGTGTTGCTGCAAGGCAGTGATCTCTTGTGAAGCACCATTCCTTCCTCACTCAGTATCTCTCCATCAGTTCCTTGCCAGTTCAGCTGGCCCTCCCTGCTGTCCTGTAAGAAGACATCTAAGGTGTCTTGAATCCGTGAAGGATCTCCTGCCACAACATAGCTTTGACTAAAGTTGTCACAGTCTTGGCTTTGCCAAGGGGATGTGCTGTTGATACCTGAAGTCTCACTTAATGTAGTGTTCCCTGTCTTAACTATGCATTTCAACACTGAGCTACCCTTCTGCTCTCCAGTAATTGAGGGACTCCTCACCTCACCACCTTGGCACAGGGAAGAGAAGGAAAACTGAATGGACTGTTCCTCTGATATTATCTCCCCCAGTTTCAGACCCTGATGGAGCCTTGGCACAAACTGAGGTTTCTTCAGTGTGATATTGAAGCTCTTCTCCTTGGTGAAAATCTTGTCAATTTGATCTTGGATCTCTCTGCCACCTGTACGCTTATCTCCAGAATTTATCAATACCTGAAGTTCAGAGCAAAGCAGTAAAATCTGCTCTTGTTTCTGGTCGATTTTAGAGATCCCTTCTTGGAGGCTTGTTTGGTTAGTTTCCTGCAGAGCTGTCAGTTGCCTCTTCAGTTCACATTGGTCTTCCTCTATTTTGTTCAGGATGGCTTCCCCTTGTTGAAGAATTAACAGCCGAACACGTTCCGAGGAATTGAAGATCTTTTCATGCTCCTTGATATTGCTTGATCTGAGGTCCTCAAGTCTCTGATAGTCTTTCTGGAGTTTGGACAATATGTCTACGTATTCCTCCATTGCTGCCTTGCTGTGATGTAGATGATGCTGAGATGAGGGTGAATGATTCCTCAACTGATGAAGGTCAACTTGGTCCACTTTCTGATCAATTCTTTCCTACAGAAAAACAGTAAATTCAATAAGATATGCTTTAACTTGTTAATTATTCTTGTAAGGAAATTGATTCTTGTCTGCTGGGCATCTGAGGACGCTTTGGGTGTCACTGCCAGTAGTGTAAGCACCACAAAGGATCACCATGGGTATTGGGAGCCCCTGCCCACAGCAGAGGTCAGCTGACGTGGAAAGCGAGGGCAGAAGGGTAACGTGGGCTGAACCGAAGCATGGATGCATCTTAGAATATGGCATCTGACTGCGAAACGTAGATGCCTTCCATTGTTACCATTCACCAGGGCTTGCTGATAATGAGACCCAAAACAAACAAGTCGTAACCACAGACTCGAGCTTGCAGCACAAGAACCAAATACAAAGCAAACTCTCTAACAGAGTTCATTTCAAATTAATTGCAAATTCTTCTCATAGTTTTCAGAGATCAAACAATGAGATCACTGCACAGAAACCCCAGGTGATCGTCTCAAGTAACTGAAATTGTATAGTCCATGATTAAATTTTAATGACTGTTTTGTTCATGCTGTTTGCTGACAGTGAGAGGGAAGGCCACACAGGTGGAGTACGAGAATGGCACAAAGAGAAAAATATAGAAAAATATATAGGGATAGATTTTGCTGCGGGTGTCGGGAACCCAACATAGGAACCATTTGTGGGTTTCTCGGCAACCCACTTGCCGGCACAAGTTTTCTGGAGACAGTATACGAATTGGCTATCTCCATGTTCACTGCCCAGTTAAGGACAGTGACAAGAACAAGGATACAAGAGGGTCAGTGTGAGGGTCCAAAGGAATGGCTGGTTGGCAGCTCCATAGGGACAGGTAAAGGCTGTTGAGGAAGAGGGAGACCCAGGGGGTGTTTCACTCACAAAAGTGTCCAGAGGGATTAATAAAAAACAAGGCCCAGAACTGTGAGCATCCTCAGCGTGGGACAGAAACCCATTCTCAAGAATGTGTTTGTCTGTGATTGCACCTCTTTGAGCCTTGAATAACTCTGATACTGACATTTGTAGCAGCCTCCAACCTAGTGGTTAGGTTATTTTAAACACAAATTTAAAGGCTTGAAGCAAGACATTTAACATTACCAGGAACGTAAGTAATTAGAAAGGGTCAGGATCATCGGGGCATTGGGCTAGGTCCCACAGCCCTAGGGGCCAGACCAATCAAAAGTGCAAATGATTTGTCTGCGCACAGACCTCTGTCGAATAGAAACCCAGGGGAGGTGGGACTCCCTGGAAAGACTGATGCCATCTATCAGGGGACACTGACCAATGGGAGCGGGGCAGGAGGTGGTGCTGGCAGAGCCATGGAGGGAGGTGATTGTCAGACTAACTCTGTGGTCGGGTGTTCCCAGTGCAGTGGAGCGTTTGCATGTTGAGACATCATCGGCCTGAATGGTTTTCTGTCCATGCAGTTAAATTAATGGTATCTTAGGCACTGCGGCCTGTGATTTCCTGGCAAGTATTCCTTACCTGTGTCCGACCTGTTACAATCAGCCCTGGAGAATGTTGGTGTGAGTAGATAGTGCACAGGAAAGCAAAGGTAGGACTGAAAATGGAAATATTCTTTGAGGCAGACAATCCATATTCTCAGCTCTCCAAAGACCCCGGGGTTCTCTCAGAGTGCAGGTTCAGTGCCAAACAGCAATGTGTTTCTGCTCCTGGCAGGTGAGCAAAGGGAGAGGGGGCACAAAGTGGGAGTGGGGGGGAAGAGGGACACAGAGAGGGAGAGAGAAGGGGGAGAGAGGGACACAGGGGAGAGAGAAATGGACACAGAGAGGGGCAGAGAGAGAGGGAGAGAGAGAGTGGGAAGAGGGATGGACACACCGAGAGAGAGGGGGAGAGAGAGGGGAGAGAAAGAGATCAAGATCACTCCTGATAGATGGACATCTACCGAATTCTCCGCATTGCTATCAAGTGTGCGGGCAGACATTGACTACTTGTGTAAGCAACAACAATGCCAGGTAGCCCACTAACTAGGGAGAAATGTGTTTTAAATCGGACTGTGTTTTGATAGCATTAGATTGGCTATACACTTTATATACAGAATGATTGCCCCCATGTCTGTGGCTGAGTCAATAACTTTGTCAAATATCTGTGGTGCAACACGCTGGTGCCTATCCCAGCCTCGGAAGCTGGTCTGACCTTCTGGCGAGAGGCTGCTCCAAAGCGTCGCTGGGCTCCCAACAAAGTAGGGTTGGGTGGGGGATCCATGTCGCACTGACAAACTTGCATCACTCTCAGATAATGGCCCTTAATTGAGGCATAACTACCTTGATTGCCTGCCCATCTCCGCCAAGTGGGTTGCTGATTCCCCTGGGAAAGTCACGCCGAGGCAAGACCCCGTTGGGGAACTGCCCCAATGGGGATTTCTGCTACAATCGCCACCCTCCCCGACCGCTTCTGCGGGGCCAGGAAAATTCCCCCAAAGAGGCAGCAAAAAATAAAAGTTCAACGCTGGAATAAAAAAACAAACTGTTGGAACTGCACAACTGGCCCGTCAGCACCTGAAAAGAAAGGTCAATGTTTTCAGTTTTCATTTCAAGTAAAGAGACAGATATTCAGAGGGGAAAGTGAGAAGGGAGAAGAGAGGGAATGTGGCAGGGAGGGGGAAGAGGGAGAAAGAGAAAGAGTGAGAGAGGAAGTAGTAAAAAAGGAAGAAACTCACTTCCCATACTATTTAATATCCCACACAGTCTAGTTAAATCAGTGAGTGCACGTGTAAACCTTTGAGGACTTGGTCCTCCAGAGCTCGAAAGGGTAAATTGCTCCAATGCCTAATATATAAATATTTACTGGGATGATCTTGAATGAATCTTCATCATTTCATGCATTCTAAGTAGAATTATAGAATGCTATAGTGCAGAAGGGAGGACACGGCCCATCATAGCTGTGCTGACTTTGAAAGACTTACCCAATTATTCCCTCTCCAATATGTCTGTGTTCTCAGCACCTCGCTGTATGGCTCTGAAACATGAGTGACTTACAGCTACCAGGAAAAGAAACTCAATAATTTCCATCTTCACTGTCTGGGTATATCCTGGCAGGACGAAATCACAAATGCAATAGTCCTCCCCCTCGGGCCCGCTCCGCCATTGCATAAGATTATGGCTGATCTCATTGTGGCCTCAGCTCCACTTTCCTGTCTGCCCCACATATCCTTTGACTTCCTTCTCAATCAAAAATCTATCTAACGCAGCCATGAATATATCCAATGACCCAGCCTCCACTGCTCTCTGGGGAAGAGAATTCCTAAGATTAATGAGCCTCTGAGAGAAAAACTTTTTCCTCATCTCAGTCTTGGGAAACCCCAAATTTTAAACAGTGTCCGCTAGTTCTAGACACCCCCACAAGAGGAAACATCCTCTCAGCATCCACCCTGTCAAGTCCCCTCAGGATCTTATATATTTCAATAAGATTTTTTTTTTCATTCGTGGGATGTGGGCGTCACTGGCTAGGCCAGCATTTATTATCCATCCCTAATTGCCCTTGAGAAGGTGGTGGAGAGCTGCCTTCTTGAACTGCTGCAGTCTTTGGGGTGTAGGTAGGAAGGGAGTTCCAGGATTTTGACCCAGTGACACTGAAGGAACGATGATATAGTTCCAAGTCAGGATGGTGTGTGACTTGGAGGGGAACTTGCAGGTGGTGGTGTTCCCATGCATTTGCTGCCCTTGTCCTTCTAGCTGGTAGAGGGCACGGGTTTGGAAGGTGCTGTTGAAGGAGTTGCTGCAGTGCATCTTGTAGATGGTACACACTGCTACCAGTGTGCGTCAGTGTTGGAGGGAGTGAATGTTTGTGGATGGGGTGCCAATCAAGCGGGCTGCTTTGTCCTGGATGGTGTCGAGCTTCTTGAGTGTTGTTGGAGCTGCACCCATCTAGGAAAGTGGACAGTATTCCATCACACTCCTGACTTGTGACGTGTAGATGGTGGACAGGCTTTGGGGAGTCAGGAGGTGAGTTACTCAGCACAGAATTCCCAGCCTCTGACCTCCTCTTGTAGTCACAGTATTTATGTGACTGGTCCAGTTCAGTTTCTGGTCAATGGTAACCCCCAGGTTGTTGATAGTGGCGGATTCAGTGATGGTAATGCCGTTGATCATCAAGGGGAGATGGTTAAATTCTCCCTTGTTTGACATGGTCATTGCCCAGCATGAATGTTACTTGCCACTTATCAGCCCAAGCCTGGATGTTGTCCAGGTCCTGCTGCATATGGACATGGGCTGCTTCATTATCTGAGGAGTCACAAATGGTGCTGAACATTGTGTAATCATCAGCAAACATCCCCACTTCTGTCCTTATGATGGAGGGAAGGTCATTGATGACGCAGCTAAAGATGGTTGGGCCTCGGACACTATCCTGAGGAACTCCTGCAGTGATGTTCTGGGACTGGACTGACCTCCAACAACCACAACCATCTTCCTTTGTGCTAGGTATGCTGAGGTAGCCTGGGCCAGATGACCAGTGGAGCGCCTAAAGCTCCACTTCAAGGATGATTGCAAGCATGACATGAAGGCCCTAAATATCGACTATCGTACTAGAGAGTCACCAGCTGGTGAAACAGGGAAATGGCAATACATCCTGTGGACTTTTTTTTTATTCATTCAAGGGATGTGGGCGTCATTTATTGCCCATCCCTAGTGCACTACCACGATGACCAGTTGCTACAGCAGCTTGGCAACAGGCGCCAACGTCAAAAACAACAACTCACAGTGTCACTTGGCAACACTTGTGGCAGAACCTGTGTCTCAAGGATTGGCCTTCACAGCCATCAGCAATGGGGCACCAAGAGAAGACACCCCACCTAAATGGATTGTTTGCTGCGTGTCCATCATCTTTCATAGATGGAAGGATGCCAACCACCCAGTTAAGGGCCTCAGTTGGCAGCAGGGTGGGAAGGCCGTTCTCAGCTCTTTCCACCCCGGACTAAATTTTGGTGGAGATGGGATGGTGGTGGGGGGTGGGGGGGGGGGGTGGGTGATCCTCCCCACCCCACCCCCACCATCATCCCACCCGATTTTATGCTGCCCTGCCTCCAAATCACTTTGGGGGAGAGCATAAAATTCCACCCTTTAGGTGCTCTTGACAACTTACTTTCCCACCTGTCTTTGTTTCAATATAGCTCAACGTCGAATCATTGGCTATTAAGGTTCATGAAATAGGAAAACCGAACACTGCAACAGGGAACCAAAAACTCGACACAACTACCCCGACTGCAGACCAATTAGATGTTGTACAATTTAAACATACGAACAAATAAATGAGGAGCAGAAGTAGGCCATTCGGCCCCTCGAGCCTCTACGCCATTCAATAAGATCATGGCTGATCTATTTGTGTTTCGAATTCCACACTCCCATTTACCCCCGATTTGATTCCCTTTGATTTCCTTGTCTAACAAGAATCTATCTACCCTCACCTTAAAAATATGCAATGACCCCACCTCCACCACCTTCTGAGGCAGAGAATTCCAAAGTTGCACAACCCTCAGAGAGAAAATTTCTCCTCACTAGATAAGATAAGCATAATGAGAGAGGATGTACGCGAGGGTCTGACATCCTTGAAAGTGGGTAAATCACCAGGGCCGGATGGATTGTATCCCATGTTGTTAAAGGAAGCCAGGGAGGAAATAGCGGATGCGCTGAGGATCATCTTCAAATCCTCACTAGACACAGGAGAGCTACCAGACGGTTGGAGGTCTGTGAACATTATACCATTGTTTAAAAAGGGTGTGAGGGATAGGCCAAATAATTATAGGCTGGTCAGTCTGACCTCAGTGGTGGGTAAATTGTTAGAATCTATTCTGAGGGACGGGATAAACTACCACTTAGAAAGGCAAGGATTAATCAGGGATAGTCAGCATGGATTTGTTAAGGGAAGGTCATGTCTTACTAACTTAATTGAGTTTTTTGAGGAAGTAACAAGAAGGATTGATGAGGGTAGTGCAGTGGATGTGGTCTACATGGATTTTAGTAAGGTATTTGACAAGGCCCCGCATGGCAGACTGGTCAGTAAAATGAAAGCCCATGGGATACAGGGGAATGTGGCAGGTTGGATCCAGAATTGGCTCAGGGACAGGAAACAAAGGGTAGTAGTCGACAGATGTTTTTGTGAATGGAAAGCTGTTTCCAGTGGCATTCCACAGGGCTCAGTGTTGGGTCCCTTGCTGTTTGTGGTATATATTAATGATTTGGATTTAAATGTGGGAGGCAAGATTGAGAAATTTGCTGATGACACAAAAATTGGTCGTGTAGTTGATAGTGAAGAGGACAGCTGTAGACTCCAGAAAGATATCAATGGTTTGGTTGAGTGGGCGGAAAAGTGGCAAATGGAATTCAATCCGGAGAAGTGTGAGGTAATGCATTTGGGGAGGGCAAATAAAGTGAGGGAATACACAATAAACGGGAGGATATTGAGAGGGGTAGAAGAAGTGAGAGACCTTGGAGTGCATGTCCACAGGTCCCTGAAGGTGGCAGGACAGGTAGATAGAGTGGTGAAGAAGGCATATGGAATGCTTTCCTTTATTGGCCGAGGTATAGAATACAAAAGCAGGGATGTAATGCTGAAACTGGATAAAATGCTGGTTAGGTCACAGTTGGAGTATTGTGTACAGTTCTGGTCACCACATTACAGGAAGGACATAATTGCTCTGGAGAGAATACAGAGGAGATTTACAAGAATGTTGCCAGGGCTCGAAAGTTGCAGCTATGAGGAAAGATTGGATAGGCTAGGGTTGTTTTCCTTAGAATAGATGAGGCTGAGGGGTGACTTAATAGAGGTGTACAAAATTACGAGGGATCTAGATAGAGTAGACAGGAAGGACCTGTTTCCCCTGGTGGAGAGATCAATTACCAGGGGGTACAGATTTAAGGTGATTGGTAGAAGGATTAGAGGGGACATGAGGAAAAACTCTTTCACCCAGAGGGTGGTGGGTGTCTGGAATTCACTGCCAGGAATGGTGGTGGAGGCAGAAACCCTCAATTCTTTTAAAATGTACCTGGACCTGCACCTGAAGTGCTGTAACCTGCAAGGCTACGGACCAGGTGCTAGAAGGTGGAATTAGATTGGGTGGCTAGTTTTCGGCCGGCGCGGACACGACAGGCTGAATGGCCTCCTTCTGTGCTGTAATTTTTCTATGGCTCCTCACCTCTGTCCTAAAAGGGTGACCCCTAATTTTAAAACAGTGTCCCCTAGTTCTGGACTCACCCACAAGAGGAAACATCCTTTCCACATCCACCTTGTCAAGACCATTCAGGATCTTATAAACTTCAATCAAGTCTCCCCTCACTCTTCTAAACTCCAGTGAAAACATGCCCAGTTTGTCCAACCTTTCCTCATAAGACAACTCATTCCAGGTATCAATCTAGTAAACCTCCTCTGAACCGCCTCCAACATCCTTCCTTAAATAAGGAGACCAAAACTGCACACAGTATTTGAGATGTGGTCTCATATTAATAATGCTCTGATTAGGCATAGTCAACATGGATTTATGAATGAGAAATCATGTTTGACAAATCTGTTGGAGTTTTTTGAGGATGTTACTAACAGAATTGACAAAGGGGAGTCGGTGGACGTGGTGTACTTGGATTTTCAGAAGGCTTTTGATAAAGTCCCCCACAGGAGGTTGATTAGTAAAATTAAACACATGGGATAGGAGATAATAAACTGGCATGGATTAAGGATTAGTTAACAGGCAGAAAGCAGAGAGTATGAATAAACAAATCATTCTCGTATTGGCAGGCTGTGACTAGTTGGGTACCACAGGGATCAGTGCTTGGGCCCCAGCTGTTCACAATATATATCAATGATTTGGATGAGGGGACCAAATGTAATATTCCCAAGTTCGTGGAGGACACAAAACTAGGTGGGAATGTATGTTGTGAGGAAGATGCAAAGTGGCTTCAAGGGGATTTGGACAGACTTAGTGAGTGGGCAAGATGGAATATAATGTGGAAAAATGTGAGGTTATCCACTTTGGTAGGAGGAATAGATGTGCAGAGTATTTCTTAAATGGTAAGAGATTAGAAAGTGTAGACGTACAAAGGGACCTAGGTGTCCTTGTCAATAAGTCACTGAAAGCTAACATGCAGGTGTAGCAAGCAATTAAGAAGGCTAATAGTATGTTAGCCTTTATTGCAAGAGGATTTGAGTACAGGAGTCGTGAAGTCTTGCTTCAATTGTATTGAACCTTGGTTAGATCACACTGGGAGTACTGTGTGCAGTTTTGCTCCGCTTACTTTAAGAAGGATATTATTTCCAGGATGACAGGACTGTCCTCTGAGGAGAGATTGGGGAAACTGGGCCTGTATTCTCTAGAGTTTCGAAGAATGAGAGGTGATCTCATTGAAACCTACAAAATACTTAAAAGGATAGAAGGGGTAGATGCAGCTAAGATGTTTCCCCTGGTTGGGGAGTCTAGAACCAGGGGTCACAATTTCAAAATAAGGGGGAAGCCATTTCGGACAGAGAGGAGGAGAAATTTCTTTACTCAGAGGGTTGTGAATCTTTGGAATTCTCTACCCCAGAGGCCTGTGGAAGCTCAGTCATTGAGTATGTTTAAAGCAGAGATTGACAGATTTCTAAATACAAATGACATAAGGGGAAATGAGGATAGTGTGGGGAAAAAGGCATTGAAGTGGATGATGAACCGTGATCAAAACGAATGGTGGGGCAGGCTCGATGGGCTGAATGGCCTACTCATGCCCCTATGTTCCTATGTATAAGAGCAGGTCAGAAGCTGGGAATTCTGCAGCGAATAACTCACCCCCTGACTCTCCAACGCCTTTCCATAAGAACATGGGGCAGGAGTAGGCCATCAAGACGTTCAATTAGATCATGGCTGATCTACCGCAACGCCACGTTCTCTCTCTACCTCGAGACTCAGGATGGTATGTTGCCTCCCCGGTGCTCGGGTCAAGTATTTCTCAGAACTGTTACAGGACATTCTGAAGGGGGAGGGTGAACAGCCAGTGGTCGAGGTACACATTGGTACAAACGACGTAGGTTAAAAAAGGATGAGGTCCTAAAAGCAGCATATAGGGAGTTAGGAAGTAAGTTGAAAAGTAGGACCTTAAAGGTAATGATCTCAGGATTACTACCAGTGCCACGTGCTGGTCAGAGTAGAAATAGCAGGATATATCAGATGAATACGTGGCTGAAGAGATGGTGTGAGGGGGAGGGTTTTAGATTCCTGGGATATTGTGACTGGTTCTGGGGGAGGTGGGACCAGTACAAATTGGACGGGTTACACCTGGGCAGGACCGGCACTGATGTCCTAGGGGGAGTATTTGCTAGAGTGGTTGGGGAAGGTTTAAACTAAAATGGCAGGAGGATGGGAACCTTTGCAAGGAGTCAGAGGAGGGGGGATCAAAGACAAGAACAAAAGACAGTAAGGGGAATCAGAAAAGTGATAGCCAGAGAAATCAAGGGTCAGAATCAAACAGGGCCACAGTGAAAAATAGTGGGAAGGGGACAAGTAATGTTAAAAAGACAAGCCTTAAGGCTTTGTGCCTTAGCGCGCGGAGCATTCACAATAAAGTGGATGAATTAATCGTGCAAATAGATGTAAAGGGGTATGATATAGTCGGGATTACGGAGACATGGCTGCAAGGTGACCAGGGATGGGAAATGAACATCCAGGGATATTCAGTATTTAGGAAGGACAGACAAAAAGTAAAAGGCGTTGGAGTTGCATTGCTGGTTAAAGAGGAAATTAACGCAATAGTGAGGAAGGATATTAGCTCTGAAGATGTGAAATCTGTATGGGTAGAGCTGAGAAACACTAAGGGGCAAAAAAAATTAGTGGGAATTGTATACAGACCCCCAAACTGTAGTGGTGATGTTGGGAATGGCATTAAACAGGAAATTAGAGACACATGCGATAAAGCAATATCTGTAATTATGGGTGACTTTAATCTGCATATAGATTGGGCAAATCAAGTTAGTCACAATACCGTAGAGGAGGAATTCTTGGAGTGTATAGGGGATGGTTTTCTGGACCAATACATTGAGGAACCAACTAGAGAACAGGCCATCCTAGACTGGGTATTGTGTAATGAGAGAGGAATAATTGACAATCTAGTTGTGCGAGACCCCTTGGGGATGAGCGACCATAATATGATAGAATTCTTCATCAAGATGGAGAGTGACGTAGTTGATTCTGAGACTAGGGTCCTGAATCTTAATAAAGGAAACTACGAAGGTATGAGGCGCCAGTTGGCTATGACGGATTGGGAAATGTTACTTAAAGGGATGACGGTGGATAGGCAATGGCAAACATTTAAAGAGCGCATGGATGAATTACAACAATTGTTTATCCCTGTCTGGCGCAAAAGTAAAACGGGAAAGGTAGCCAAACCATGGCTTACAAGGGAAATTAGAGATAACATTAGATCCAAGGAAGAGGCATATAAATTCACAGAAAAAACAACAGACCTGAGGATTGGGAGCAGTTTAGAATTCAGCAAAGGAGGACCAAGGGATTCATTAAGAAGGGGAAAAGAGAGTACGAGAGTAAGCTTGTGGGGAACATAAAAACTGACTGTAAAAGTTTCTATAGGTATGTGAAGAGAAAAAGATTGGTGAAGACAAATGTAGGTCCCTTATTATGGGGAACAAAGCAATGGCTGACCAACAAAATGCATACTTTGGTTCTGTCTTCACAAAGGAAGACACAAATATCATACCAGAAATGTTGGCGAACGCAGGGCTTAGTGAGAGAGAGGAACTGAAAGAAATCAGTATTAGTAGAGAAATGGTGTTGGGGAAATTGATGGGATTGAAGGCCGATAAATCCCCAGGGCCTGATGGTATGCATCCCAGAATACTTAAGGAAGTGGCCCTAGAAATAGTGGATGCATTGGTGGTCATCTTCTATAGACTTTGGAACAGTTCCTACAGATTGGACGGTAGCTAATGCAACCCCACTATTTAAAAAGGGAGGTAGAGAGAAAGCAGGGAATTATAAACCAGTCAGCCTGACGTCGGTAGTGGGGAAAATTCTAGAGTCCTCTTCACAACATACGACATAGCCTGCTTGCTTTTCTACTCTATAACTTGAGGCACAACCAAGGATTCCATTTCCCTTGTCATGGCCTTATCTCCTTGACCTGCCACATTCAGTAGTCTGTATATCTACAAATCAAGGGCCCTCTGCTCCACGACTCATTTCAAAGAAGAACAAAGAACAAAGATAATTACAGCACAGGAACAGGCCCTTCGGCCCTCCAAGCCTGCGCCGATCCAGATCCTCTCTCTAAACATGTCGCCTATTTTCTAAGGTTCTGTATCTCTTTTCTTCCTGCCCATTCATGTATCTGTCTAGATACATCTTAAAAGACTCTATCGTGCCCGCGTCTACCACCTCCGCTGGCAACGTGTTCCAGGTGCCCACCACCCTCTGCGTAAAGAACGTTCCACGCATATCCCCCCTAAACATTTCCCCTTTCACTTTGAACTCGTGTCCTCTAGTAATTGAAACCCCCACTCTGGGAAAAAGCCTCTTGCTGTCCACCCTGTCTATACCTCTCATGATTTTGTACACCTCAATCAGGTCCTCCCTCAACCTCCGTCTTTCTAATGAAAATAATCCTAATCTACTCAACCTCTCTTCATAGCTAGCGCCCTTCATACCAGGCAACATCCTGGTGAACCTCCTCTGCACCCTCTCCAAAGCATCCACATCCTTTTGATAATGTGGCGACCAGAACTGTACGCAGTATTCCAAATGTGGCCGAACCAAAGTCCTATACAACTGTAACATGACCTGCCAACTCTTGTACTCAATGCCCCGTCCGATGAAGGAAAGCATGCCGTATGCCTTCTTGACCACTCTATTTACCTGTGTTGCCACCTTCAGGGAACAGTGGACCTGAACACCCAAATCTCTCTGGACATCAATTTTCCCCAGGACTTTTCCATTTACTGTGTAGTTCACTCTTGAATTGGATCTTCCAAAATGCATCACCTCGCATTTGCCCTGATTGAACTCCATCTGCCATTTCTCTGCCCAACTCTCCAATCTATCTATATTCTGCTGTATTCTCTGACAGTCCCCTTCACTATCTGCTACTCCACCAATCTTAGTGTCGTCTGCAAACTTGCTAATCAGTCCACCTATACTTTCCTCCAAATCATTAATGTATATCACAAACAACAGTGGTCCCAGCACGGATCCCTGTGGAACACCACTGGTCACACGTCTCCATTTTGAGAAACTCCCTTCCACTGCTACTCTCTGTCTCCTGTTGCCCAGCCAGTTCTTTATCCATCTAGCTAGTACACCTTGGACCCCAAGCGCCTTCACTTTCTCCATCAGCCTGCCATGGGGAACCTTATCAAACGCCTTACTGAAGTCCATGTATATGACATCGACAGCCCTTCCCTCATCAATCAACTTTGTCACTTCCTCAAAGAATTCTATTAAGTTGGTAAGACATGACCTTCCCTGCACAAAACCATGTTGCCTATCACTGATGAGCCCATTTTCTTCCAAATGGGAATAGATCCTATCCCTCAGTATCTTCTCCAGCAGCTTCCCTACCACTGACGTCAGGCTCACCGGTCTATAATTACCTGGATTATCCCTGCTACCCTTCTTAAACAAGGGGACAACATTAGCAATTCTCCAGTCCTCCGGGACCTCACCCGTGTTTAAGGATGCTGCAAAGATATCTGTTAAGGCCCCAGCTATTTCCTCTCTCGCTTCCCTCAGTAACCTGGGATAGATCCCATCCGGACCTGGGGACTTGTCCACCTTAATGCCCTTTAGAATACCCAACACTTCCTCCCTCCTTATGCCGACTTGACCTAGAGTAATCAAACATCTGTTCCTAACCTCAACATCCGTCATGTCCCTCTCCTCGGTGAATACCGATGCAAAGTACTCGTTTAGAATCTCACCCATTTTCTCTGAGTCCAAGCATAACATTCCTCCTTTGTCCTTTAGTGGGCCAATCCTTTCTCTAGTTACCCTCTTGCTCCTTATATATGAATAAAAGGCTTTGGGATTTTCCTTAACCCTGTTTGCTAAAGATATTTCATGACCCCTTTTAGCCCTCTTAATTCCTCGTTTCAGATTGGTCCTACATTCCCGATATTCTTTCAAAGCTTCGTCTTTCATCAGCCGCCTACACCTTATGTATGCTTCCTTTTTCCTCTTAGCTAGTCTCACAATTTCACCTGTCATCCATGGTTCCCTAATCTTGCCATTTCTATCCCTCATTTTCACAGGAACATGTCTCTCCTGCACGCTAATCAACCTCTCTTTAAAAGCCTCCCACATATCACATGTGGATTTACCTTCAAACAGCTGCTCCCAATCTACATTTCCCAGCTCCTGCCGAATTTTGGTATAGTTGGCCTTCCCCCAATTTAGCACTCTTCCTTTAGGACCACTCTCGTCTTTGTCCATGAGTATTTTAAAGCTTACGGAATTGTGATCACTATTCCCAAAGTAGTCCCCTACTGAAACTTCAACAACCTGGCCGGGCTCATTCCCCAACACCAGGTCCAGTATGGCCCCTTCTCGAGTTGGACTATTTACATACTGCTCTAGAAAACCTTCCTGGATGCTCCTTACAAATTCTGCTCCATCTGGACCTCTAACACTAAGCGAATCCCAGTCAATGTTGGGAAAATTAAAATCTCCTATCACCACCACCCTGTTGCTCCTACATCTTTCCATAATCTGTTTACATATTTGTACCTCTATCTCACGCTCGCTGTTGGGAGGCCTGTAGTACAGCCCCAACATTGTTACCGCACCCTTCCTATTTCTGAGTTCTGTCCATATTGCCTCACTGCTCGAGTCCTCCATAGTGCCCTCCTTCAGCACAGCTGTGATATCCTCTTTGACCAGTAATGCAACTCCTCCACCCCTTTTACCTCCCTCTCTATCCCGCCTGAAGCATCGATATCCTGGGATATTTAGTTGCCAATCATGCCCTTCCCTCAACCAAGTCTCAGTAATAGCAATAACATCATACTCCCAGGTACTAATCCAAGCCCTAAGTTCATCTGCCTTACCTACTACACTTCTTGCATTAAAACAAATGCACCTCAGACCACCAGTCCCTTTATATTCATCATCTGCTCCCTGCCTGTTCCTCCCCTTAGTCACACTGACTTCATTATCTAGTTCCTTACAGGCTTTTGTTACTACCTCCTTACTGTCAACTGACCTCAATTGGTTCCCATCCCCCTGCCACATTAGTTTAAACCCTCCCCAACAGCGTTAGCAAAAGCACCTCCAAGGACATTGGTTCCAGTCCGGCCCAGGTGTAGACCGTCCAATTTGTAATAGTCCCACCTCCCCCAGAACCGGTCCCAATGTCCCAAAAATCTGAACCCCTCCCTCCTGCACCATCTCTCAAGCCACGCATTCATCCTGACTATTCTTTCATTTTTACTCTGACTATCACGTGGCACTGGTAGTAATCCTGAGATTACTACCTCTGAGGTCCTACTTTTTAACTTGGCTCCTAACTCCCTAAACTCTGCTTGTAGGACCTCATCCCGTTTTTTACCTATATCATTAGTGCCTATGTGCACAATGACAACTGGCTGTTCACCCTCCCCCTTTAGAATGTTCTGCAGCCGATCTGAGACATCCCTGACCCGTGCACCTGGGAGGCAACATACCATTCGGGAGCCTCGTTTTCGACCACAGAACCGCCTATCTACTCCCCTTACAATCGAACATTTCAAATGTTAACGAGAAACAGAAAGTGCTGGAAATACTCAGCAGGTCCGGCAACACCTGTGAAGGGAGAAACAGAGTTAACATTTCAGGTCAGTGACCTTTCATCAGAACTGGCAAAGGTTAGAAATGTAATAGATTTTGAGCAAGTGAAAAGGAGGAAGGAGGAAAGGAAAGACTAATAAAAAGGGAAGGTGTGTGATGGGGAAAAGGGCAGGAGAGATTAAATGACAAAGATGTCATGGAACAAAGGCAAAGGGTGTGCTAATAGTTGTAGTAAAAGTCAAAGCATTTGTCCAGGGAGAGTGTTAATGGCAGAATAATGAACAGCTCTGTCCGGCAGCACAAAGATAAAAAACAAGTTAAAGACAGGCACATGGTTAAAAAATTTTAAAAATGAAAAAAAATTTAAAAAGGCAGTCATGCTGTGAAATTGTTGAACTCAATGTTCAGTCCAGAAAGCTGTAGTGTGCCTAATCGGAAAATGAGGTGCTGTTTCTCGAGCTTGCGTTGATGTTCATTGAACACTGCAGCAGGTCAAGGACAGAGATGTGGGCATGAGGGCAGGGTGGTGAATTGAAATGGCCAGCAACCAGAAGCTCAGGGTCATGCTTGTGGACAGAGCGGAGATGTTCTGCAAAGCAGTCATTTCAAATCTTACCACGTAAGTCGTATTCCATTTTCTTATTTTCAACTCCAAAATGTATTACTTCAAATTGTTTAATGTTGAACTGCCAATGCTCGCTATTTGCCTTCTATTTGCGGCTGATTTGTCTGTTATCTGCCCCCTGTTATCTGCCCCTATCTGTCTCCCATCTGCCCCAACACAGAGAAAAACAGAAAAGTCCATGGAACAAAAAAATACAAACATACGATTTTCGGCGCAGGCTTGGAGGGCCGAATGGCCTGTTCCTGTGCTGTACTGTTCTTTGTTCTTTGATCAGAAATAGGCCATTCGGCCCCTCTCGCCCACTCTGCCATTCAATAGGATCATGGCTGATCTGTTTGTGTTTTGAATTCCACATTCCCATCTACCCCTGATAATCTTTGATTCCCTTGCCTAACAAGAATCTATCTACCTGAGCCTTAAAAATATTCAATAACCCTGCCTCCACCACCTTCTGAGGCAGAGAGTTCCAAAGTCACACAACTCTCTGAGAGAAAAAAATTCTCCTCCTCTCTGTTCTAAAAGGGCGACCCCTAATTTAAAACAGTGTCCCCTAGTTCTGGACTCACCCACAAGAGGAAACATCCTTTTCACATCCACCTTGTCAAGACCGTTCAGGATCTTCTAAACTTCAATCAAGTCTCCCCTCACTCTTCTAAACTCCAGTGAAAATAAGCTCAGTCTGTCCAACCTTTCCTCATAAGACAACCCACTCATTCTAGGTATCAATCTGGAAAAAGAAAAAGAGAGAGAAACAGAGACATACAGGGAAAAAGAGAAAACAGACACAGTGAAAGAGAGAAGCAGAGGGAAATACATTAAAAGAGAGAAACAGATAGATGAACAGTGAAAGAGAAATAAACACATTTACACCATGAGATAGAACAGACAAAACATTGTGCATGTGATGAGTGAGACAGAAAGCTGGTAGAAAATGGAATAACTGAATTACATGTAAAGTGAACTAAGATTAGAAGTCAGTTTGCATGAAGTTTACCTACCTTTAGCAGCTGTGTTACACAGTTACTGTTCCATTAACTGTACAATCCTAACTGGCATAGAAAAGTGATATTGATTGAACAGCAGTGTGAAAGTAGTGACACCAGGCCTGCCCAAGCTTGCCCGACCCTCCCAGTTACCAATAGCAACATAAAACTTGACCTCTACACAGAGGCCACATCTTACCATTTATGGTAGAGAACAGTAATCGACCTAGGTTTTCTTTATTCATTCATGGGATGTTGGTATCGCTGGCCAGGCCAGCATTTATTGCCCATCCCTAATTGCCCTTGAGAAGGTGGTGGTGAGCTGCCTTCTTGAACCGCTGCAGACCATGTGGTGCAGGTATACCCACAGTGCTGTTAGGGAGGAAGTTCCAGGATTTTGACCCAGTGACAGTGAAGGAACGGCGATATAGTTCCAAGTCAGGATGGTGTGAGACTTGGAGGGGAACTTACAGGTGGTGGTGTTCCCATGCATTTGCTGCCCTTGTCCTTCTAGTTGGTAGAGGTCGCGGGTTTGGAAGGTGCTGTTGAAGGAGCCTTGGTGAGGTGGTGGAGGGAGTGAATGTTTCATGTGGTGGATATGGGTGCTGATCTAATGGGCTGTTTTGTGCTGGATAGTGTTGACCTCTTCAACCTTGTTGGAGCAGCGCTCATCCAGGCACTTCACAGAGTCATTACGGCACAGAAGAAGTTCATGTTAGCTCCCCGGTAGAGCAATCCAGTCAGTCCCACTTACCCGCTCTGTCCCATTAGTCCTGAAAGTTATTACGCTCAAGTGCCTATCCAATTTCCTTCGGAAATCATTGATCATCTCCTTTCACCACCCTCATAGGCAGCGAGTTCCAGGTGTCAAAAAACATGATATGCCAAATGAGGAATTTTTCATTCATCGGTGGAAACTTACATTAAACTTTTAATGGAGAAAATCTTGCAGTCAATTTTTAAAAAACTGGCAGCCAAGATGACCACTGCAATTTGCATCTGAAACACCTTTGCACATTACAAGGCCCCAACTGCAGCCAGAGGCCTAATAGGAAGCCCAACCAGAACAATGCTTTGGCTAACTGAGTAGATTATCCAGATCATTCTCACTAACGGGACATTCAAAGCCATCTTGAGGCATTCATCAGTGGCGATGTCCTTCCAGGAGGTAAACACTGACAACATCACCTGAGACAGCTTTTGGGTTTTAGATTTTGGACTTCATTAAAAACAAAGGGGATTGAGAGAACCATGTGGTCATCTGTCCATCTCTGAAAAAATTGTGAGCTTTGTTATGCTCACAAGGGAGAAGCAATAACTCAGACTGTGCAGCAGGAAAAGGCTTCATGTCTCCCTTTCTTTCTGTCTCCCCAGAAAACATCAAGTTGGGAAGCCATCTGCGACTGTGGACCCTCCAAGCCTACAGACTGCTACAGCCAGTGACCAGGAGAAGAGAGCCAATTACAATTCTGCCTTCAAGAAAACCCTGAGCAAAGCAGGCCAACCATAAGGTGCACATTGACCAGCTGATGACTTCAAGAATACAGCTTCAGCCGGAAGATCACCGGATCATCCACTTCACAGACTGTGTATTAAGTTCCATTTATTCTGACCTCTAATTCAACCACCAAATCTACTTTTCCCTCTGAAATCTATGTGTGTGTGTGAGTGATTCTCATGTGAATGTATGTGTGAATGTGTAGCATTTCTTTTATTATTTTTAAATCGGGGTTAGATTGTTAAGTATAATAAACTTACTTCTTTCTTGTTTAAACTCAACAAAACCTGTCCAATGGTTCTTTTATGATCACAGTAAAGGTAAATGGTAAAACACTCACAGAGAACCTAAGCACAACCACTGTTTAAAAGGAATAAACTCTGTTGTGGTGAAATAACAAGAAGGGCGAGAGGGGCGAGAGGGGCGACTGTGACCCCCCTCCTCACTTGGCTGTAACACAGGTCATTACCACCCGCTGTGTAAAACGTTCTTCCTCACATTCCCCCCTGCATCTCTTGCCCAAAACCTTCGATCTGTGGCCCCTAGTCCTTGTGCCATCAACTAATGGGAACAGATTTTCTTTGTCTAGGAGGTGAGAAGTAGTCATGTCTTGGGCCATTGTGCTATCACCATGGGAGAGAAACTGTGTGTGTGTGTGTGTGTGTGTGTGTGTGTGTGTGTGTGTGTGTGTGTGTGTGTGTGTGTGTGTGTGTGTGTGTGTGTGTGTGTGTGTGTGTGTGTGTGTGTGTGTGTGTGTGTGTGTGTGCGCGCGTTTGAGCGAGTGAATGCAGGAGTGGATGGGTTGTGACTATTTCAGGATAAGGCATATTGATCAATAAATAATTGACTTTCTGTTTTTAAAACTTAAGAAAACCTGTCGCTGCCTGTTTATTTGAAAAAATCGCAAAGAGAGTCCCGAAGGCTGTGTTGTCTACCTGGTGCCATGGTTAAGGACATCTCTTCTGGGCTAGAGAGGAACTTGGAGTGGGAGGGAAACAATCCATTTGTCGTGGTCCACGTAGGTATCAACGACATAGATAGGAATAGGAAAGAGGTTCTACTGAGGGACTATGAGCAGCTCGGGGCTAAAGTAAAAAGCAGAACCACAAAGGTAGAAATCTCCGGATTACTACCTGAGCCACGTGCAAATTGGTGTAGGGTAAATAAGATAAGAGAGATAAACGTGTGGCTCAAAGATTGGTGTGGGAGAAATGGGTCCCGATTCATGGGACACTGGCACCAGTACTGGGGAAAGAGAGAGCTGTTCCGTTGGGATGGGTTTCACTTGAACCATGCTGGGACCAGTGTCCTAATGAATCATATAACTAGGGTTGTAGATAAGGCTTTAAACTAAATAGTTGGGGGGGGGGGGGGTTGTTCAATTAAAGGGACGTTTAAAAAGTCGAAAAGTAACGAGAGAGCAGCGTTACAGGATAGTGAAGGAGTGTACATTAATCAGAGTGTGACAGGAAGGGACAATGAATACAATGAAATTAGAACCAGAGAAGGTACAAGTGGTAAAAAGTCAAAGCTTAAGGCTCTTTATCTGAATGCACGTAGCATTTGTAACAAGGTAGATGAGCTGATGGCACAGATAGAAATAAATGAACATGATTTGATAGCTATCACAGAGACGTGGTTACAGGATGACCAGGACTGGAAACTCAATGTTCAAGGATATTCGACGTTCCGGAAAAATAGGCAGAAAGGAAAAGGAGGTGGGGTAGCTTTGTTATTAAAGGAAGGGATCAGTGCAGTTGTGAGTAATGATTTAGGTGTAATAGATTGTGATGTAGAATCAGTTTGGGTGGAAATAAGGAATAGCAAGGGAAAGAAATCACGGGTGAGAGTGGTCTATAGGCCCCCTGAGGAGCTGCCTCTCTGTAGGACAAGATATTAATCAGGAAATAATGGAGGCGTGCAAGAAGGGCATTGCAGTTATCATGGGTGATTTTAATCTGCATATAGACTGGACAAATCAAATTGGCAAGGGTAGCATGGAAGACGAATTTGTAGAGTGCATCAGGGATTGTTACTTAGAGCAACACGTTGCAGAACCTACCAGGGAATAGGCTATTTTAGATTAGTAATGTGTAATGAGGTAGGATTAATAAGAGATCTCGTAGTTAAGGATCCTTTAGGAGGAAGCGATCATAACATGGTAGAATTTCAAATTCAGTTTGAGGGTGAGCAACTCGGGTCTCAAACCAGTGTCTTCAACTTAAACAAGGACAATTACAGAGGTACGAAGAAAGAGTTGTCTAAAGCGGGCTGAGAAAATAGACTACAGGGGAATGTCAGTGGATGAGCAGTGGCAGACATTTCAGCAGATATTTCAAAAACTCAGCAAATATTTATTCCAGTCAGAAGGAAGGACTCGATGAGAATGATGAACGACCCGTGGATAACAAAGGAAGTTAAGGAGAGTATCAAATCAAAACAAAGGCATATAAAGCGGCAAAAACTAGTGGTAGGCCAGAGGACTGGGAATTTTTTTAGAAACCAGCAGCGGATGACTAAAAAACTAATAACTAGAGAGAAAATTGATTATGAGAGTAAATTGGCAAGAAATATAAAAACAAACAGTAAGAGCTTCTACGGGTATATAAAAAGGAAGAGAGTAGCTAAAGTAAGTGTGGGGCCCTTAGAGGATGAGACTGGGGAATTAATAACAGGGAACAGGGAAATGGCAGATAATTTTAACCAATATTTTGCATCAGTCTTCACGGTGGAGGACACTATAAACATCCCAACAATAATAGATAAGCAAGGTGTAAATGGGAGGGAGGAACTTGTAACAATCTCTATCGCGAGGGAAAAGATGCTGGACAAACTGATGGGACTAAAGGCAGACAAGTCGCCAGGACCTGATGACCTGCATCCAAGGGTTTTAAAAGAAGTGGCTGCAGAGATAGTGGAGGTATTGGTCATAATATACCAAAACTCACTGGATTCCGGTAGGGTACCAGCGGATTGGAAAACCGCTAATGTGACACCCCTATTCAAGAAAGGAGAGAGACAGAAAGCAGGAAACTATAGACCAGTTCGCGTAACATCAGTCATTGGGAAAATGCTAGAGTCCATTATTAAGGAAGAAATAGCAGGAAGTTTAGAAAAACATAATGCAATCAAACAGAGTCAACATGGTTTTATGAAATGGAAATCATGTTTGACAAATTTGTTAGAGTTCTTTGAGGATATAACAAGCAGAGTGGATAAAGGGGAATCGGTAGATGTAGTGTATTTGGATTTTCAGAAGGCGTTTGATAAGGTGCCACATAAAAGGTTATTACATAAAATAAGAGCTCAGGGTATTGGGGGTAAGGTGTTGGCATGGATTGAGGATTGGCTAACACACAAAAGGCAGAGAGTCGGGATCAATGGGTCTTTTTCAGGTTGGAAAGCCGTAACTAGTGGGGTGCCGCAAGGATCGGTCCTAGGGCCTCAACTATTTACTATCTATGTCAATGACTTGGAGGAAGGGACAGAGTGTAGTGTATCCAAATTTGCTGATGATACAAAAGTAGGTGGGAAGGCATGTTGTGATGAGGACACAAAGAATCTACAAAGGGATTTAGATCGGTTAAGTAAGTGGGCAAAAACTTAGCAGATGGAGTTTAATGTAGGAAAGTGTGAGGTCATGCACTTTGGTGGGAAGAATAAAAAGGCAGATTATTATTTAGATGGAGAAAGACTACAAAATACTGCAGCACAGAGGGATCTGGGTGTTCTTGTGCATGAAACACAAAAGATTAGCATGCAGGTGCAGCAAGTAATTAGGAAGGCAAATGGAATTTTGGCCTTTATTGCTAGGGGGTTAGAGTTTAAAAATAGGGAAGTCTTGTTACAACTGTACAGGGTGTTGGTGAGGCCACACCTGGAGTACGGTGTACAGTTTTGGTCCCCGTATTTAAGGAAGGATATACTAGCATTGGAGGCAGTTCAGAAAACGTTCACGAGGCTGATTGCTGGGATGAAGGGGTTGTCTTATCAAGAACGGCTAAACAGGTTAGGCCTTTATTCATTGGAGTTTAGAAGAATGAGGGGTGATCTTATTGAAACATATAAGATTTTAAGGGGGCTTGACAGGGTAGATGTTGAGAAGATGTTTCCACTAGTGGGGGAATCTCGAACTAGGGGACATAGTTACAGAATAAGGGGGCACACATTTAAAATTAGATGCAAAGGAATTTCTTCTCTCAGAGGGTGGTGAATCTCTGGAATTCTCTGCCTCAGAGTTGTGGAGGCTAGGTCACTAAATGTATTTAAGGAGGTGGTAGATAGATTTTTGAAATCTCGGGAAATCGAGGGGTATGCGGAGCAGGCCGAAAGAGGAGTTGAGGCCAGGGACAGATCAGCCATGATCTTACTGAATGGCGGGGCAGGCTTGAGGGGCTGAATGGCCTACTCCTGCTCCAATTTCTTATGCTCTTAATAAAACAGCAAGGGGCTAAACTCTAATACAAATACACTTGCTGCAGTCTGGTGGGGAGTTGAACAATGGGAACCCATGTCACACCATGTGACCAGAACAAATTGGGGGTTCAAAGCCGGTATCTGAACTGCCAGACAAATGAGAGATTTGGAAAATGGGAGGAAAATTGACCTCTAAAATTGTGGAAAAATAAACAAACAGGTTTTCTTGTATTTTTCTGATTTTCTCCACAGTGCTGGAAACAAAAGAGCTGGTCACATTTAATGCTAATGCATTTGTAGAGCAGGGAGAGATATCCCATGATAAGTTAAACAAATTAAGTGTTGAAGATTTAAAAAGCTTAACTACTGAGGTAGGAATCACTTTCAGATAAAAAGCAAAGAAACCTAACTGTGAACAGTCTAGCCAATCCCTGAACTTGAAGAAGAAAGCTTAGAATCAAAGTCTGAAAAAATAATACTAGCTAGAATCCAGCTACAGATGAAAAAGGAAGAGAGTTTCAACTTCAATAGGAAAAGGAAGAAAAGGAGTTTCACATTCGAAAGGAAAAAGGAAAGGGAGATGCAGTTGAAAAGGGAAGAGATGCAAAGCGAGGAAGCAGCAAGAAGGTTTGAGTTACAGAAACTGCAAACCCAAAATAAAAATGCTGCTAGTCACTTCAATTTATCCCCAATTCAGAGCAAAACTTTGATGTGCTGAGACACTCAAGACTAGTGCCAAAATTTAATGAGGTGGAGGTTGAGTCATATTTTATCTCATTTGAGAAAATAGCTACCAGGCTAAAATGGCCAAAAGAATTTTGGACTCTCCTGTTACAAGGCAAGTTTGTGGGTAGGGTGAAGCTTTTTCCCTGTTATCAGATGAAAGTTCCTCTGATTATGAATAAACTAAAACTGCAATTCTAAATGCATATGAGCTGGTACGGGAAGCAGATAGACTGAGATTCCGACACGCCCGGAAAAGACCCACACAGACTTACATTGAATTTGTAAGAATCAAACATATGGCTTTTGATGGCTGGATACGGTCTCACAAGCTGGAACCCTCATCTGAGAATTTGAGAGAAGTGATGTTGCTGGGAGAGTTTAAAAATAGCATCCCAAGTAACATAAAAACACACAAAGAGTCACAAGATTAAGGGACGCTGCGAAAATGGCCGACGACTATGAATTAATACACAAATCCCTAATTCCGAAACAATTTTGGGTTTAGTAACTGGTAAAGTTAGGGAGAGATAGCAGGGATTCAAAGGAAGCAGAAATGGACTTGAAAGAAAAGAAGAGCAGGGAAGGAACACCCGACCGGTCTCCAACTTTTAAAAGAAGGAACCCAGCAGATAAACCAGTAGGGATCTGCTCAACATGTTTCCAGCGTGGCAAATCTGGGCGTGTCCAGGTCAATTGTTGGTATTCCAAAAAAAAAACCAGCAGGAGGCGCTGCAGTCAATCCTGTGTCTGTGGCTTTGAAAGTGCTAAGCCTGTGTTTTAATATAATGTGAGAGCAGAGCACATATCAGAACTTTTTGCACAAAGGAAAAATGACTACTTTTGTGTCCCAGGCATCAGAGAAGGAGATAACCATCCTCAGAGATACGAGTTCTTTTCAGATTCTACTGGCAGCCAAACTGACAGAAATGCCACTGCAAAGCACAGCAAATACCACGGTATTAGTAAAAGGGCTTACTGGCAAATGCTCGAAAGTTCCCTGAGTTAAATTTTACCTAGGGAGTAAATTAGTCACTGGGGTAGTGACAGTCGGAATCATCCCAAGCTTACCCATGCAGGGGGTGGACCTATTGCTGGGCAATGACTTGGCAGAAAGCACAGTATTGCACCCAGAGTGTCCACACGAGTCCACAGTGACTGGAGAAACAGAGAGGAGAAAACAAAAATGTTTACAACTGCAGAGCGCTGGGGAAGTCCCAAAAGCTTCACAGGGGGCGATAGAGCCAGAAGAATTTAAAGGGGCCCAGATGGAGCCAAAAAGATTTAAAGAAGCTGCAATAAAAGCCAAAGAAACTGAAAGAAAAGCAACTGAGATATGGTTAGCTGAAACCTTTTTAAAGATTTAAATAGGAATGAGGAAAGTTCTCAAACAGGAAAGCCAAGAGTGAGGGAGATGCCTCACGTAGTTGAAGTGCCACAGGGGAGGGCAGTGACAACCACTTGCAAGCAGTAGTGTCGCAGAGGACATGGGGCAGAATAGGGAAACACACGTCTCTGAAGTAAAAGGAAAAGGGAGGGTAACACACCCTAAAGTAAACCATACTTGTGAAAATCACAGGAGAACTAAAAGTGAAGTCAGCATTGATCTCCCAACTGAAGAATCTCGCACTCAGATTCTAAATCCAAAACTAATCAAACCCAATCATTTCGAGTCAGAACCCAGCCAGAACAAGGGCCTGGAAGAAATCCCAGATGCCTCGCAGGGTCAAAAAAAGGATCACCCACTATCACCTGAGAAATAAGAACTATCACTATACCAGAACCTGAATGAATTGTGGAAGCAGTAGTCTAGGAGTTAAAGCGTGTACAAACAGAGAATCTCACCACAAGCAGTAACAGAAATATACAAACTACAAACTTAACCAACAATCACATAGTCCTGGAGATTAACATTCATAAAATGGTACAATCTGCTGTGAGAGAAGCTATAACCCCATTGGACAACACCTAACCAAAAGAAATGCAATTTGTTTGATGGTACCTTATCCAAAAGAAGGATAATAAAAAAAACGAAGGCTGGAAACCTGAGGAGTGATTGAAATGAATGTCCCTAAATTGCTTTACTATTTCTTTTTTCCCTCTTTCTAAACCACCCCCACCAAAAAAAAATAATCAAAAAAACAAAATCCAAGGAATTTCATTTTTTTCCCTTTTTGGGGAGGTGTCACGCACACATCAGAAGTTCAATGATACAACTTTTGCAAACCAGCTCTAAAGAGTTATGAAAAAAGGACTTTGTCTTTAAAAAATGAACCTTTATTCTAAAAAGTGAACAATGGTCCAAAATGGCCACTGAAGAAAAAGGTGATAAGCCTTTTGTGTATCCAAACAGCTTGACAAGGTTGAAGGAAAATATCCAAAGCCAAAAGATGTTAATGAAACCCATCTTGCACCTGTCCTAAAATTATTCCAGAATTGAATGTCTTCTTCTAAAACAAAGGTGGTGTGAAGTAGGCATGTCCTGGACCATTGTGCGATCACCATGGGCTGGGAAACCAGAATGTCTTCTAACAGGAGGTGAGAAGTGACCCAGTTTTACCTTAATAGTTTCAATAGGGACTGAAGGATAGACTGAATAATTACAGGCCAGTCAGTCTAACCTCAGTAGCGGGCAAATTATTGGAATCTATTCTGAGAGACAGGACAAATCATCACTTAGAAAGGCACAGGTTAATCAAGGATAGTCAGCATGGATTTGTTAAGGGAAGATCTTGTTTGACCAACTTGATCAAATGTTTTGAAGAAGTAACAAGGAAGATAGATGAGGGTAGTGCAGTTGATGTGGTCTACATGGATTTTAGCAAGGTGTTTGACAAGGTCCCACATGGCAGACTGGTTAAAAAAATAAAATCCCATGGGATCCAGGGAAATGCAGCAAAGTGGATACAAAATTGGCTCAGTGGCAGGAAACAAAGGGTAATTGTTGACGGCTGGCTGATTTAGCGACTGGAGGGCTGTTTCCAGTGGCGTTCCGCAGGGCTCAGTACTGGGTCCCCTGCTTTTTGTGGTATATATTAACGATTTGGACATAAATGTAGGGGGCATGATCAAGACGTTTGTAGATGACACAAAGATTGGCCGTGTGGTAGATAGCAAGGAGGATAGCTGTAGGTCACAGGAAGATATTGATGGTCTGGTCAGATGGGCAGAAAAGTGGCAAATGGAATTCAACCCGGAGAAGTGTGAGGTGATGCATTTAGGGAGGTCAAAGAAGACAAAGGAATACACGATAAGTGAGAAAATACTGAGAAGTGTAGAGGAAGTGAGGGACCTTGGAGTGAATGTCCACAGATCCCTGAAGGTAGCAGGACAGGTCAATAAGGTGGTTAAGAAGGCATATGGAATCATTTCCTTTATTAGCCGAGGTGTAGAATATAAGAGCAGGGAGGTTATGCTGGAACTTCATGACTCATTGATTAGGCCACAACTTGAGTACTGTGTGCAGTTCTGGTCACCTCATTACAGAAAGGATGTAATTGCACTAGAGAGGGTACGGAGGAGATTTACGAGGATGTTGCTGGGACTGGAAAAGTGCAGCTATGAGGAAAGATTGGATAGGCTGGGGTTGTTCTCCTTGGAACAGAGAAGGCTGAGGGAAGATCTGATTGAAATGTACAAAATTTTGAGGGGCCTGGATAGAGTGGAGTGAAGGGTCTATTCACCTTAGCAGAGAGGTCAGTGACTGGGGGGCATAGATTTAAAGTGATTGTTAGAAAAATTAGAGGGGAAATGAAGAAAAACATTTTCACCCAGAGGGTGTTGGAGGGTCTGGAACTCACTGCCTGAAAAGGTAGTTGAGACAGAAACCTGAAACTCATTCAAAAGGAATCTAGATATACACCTCAAGTGCTGTAATCTGCAGGGCTACGGACCAAATGCTGGAAGGTGGGATTAGAATAGGTGGATCGTTTTTTGGCCGGCACAGACACGATGGGCCAAGTGGCCTCTTTCTATACCTTAAACTTTCTATGATTCTAAAGCTTTCACATCCTTCCTAAAGGCTAGTGCCCAGAATTGGACACAATACTCCAGTTGAGGATGAACCAGTGTTTTATAAAGGTTCACCACAACTTCCTTGTTTTTGTGCTCTATGCCTCTACTTATAAAGTCCAGTTTCCAGGCTGCCTTATTAACCACATTTCCAACCTGCCACCGTCAATGATTTATGCACATATACCCCCAGGTAACCCTAACACTAACACTAACCCTAACCCCAGGTCCCTCTGCTCTTGCACCCCATTTAGAATTGTATCCTTTATTTTACCCTCATTCCTCCTACCAAAATGCATCATTTCATCTTTCTCTGCATTAAATTTCATCTGCCACATGTCTGCCCTTTCCAACAGTGATGTCTGTCACTATCGCCCTCACAGTTCATAATACTTTCAGGTTTTGTGTCATTTGCAAATTTGGAAACTGTGTTTGGCACACCCAAGTCTAGGTCATTAATATAGAACAAGAGAAACAGTGGTCCTAATATTCACCTCTGTGGAACCTCACTATATACCTTCCTCCAGTCCAAAAAACAACAGTTCACCACTACTACTGTTTCCTGTCAATCAGCTAACTTTATATCTATGCTGCCACTGTCCCCGTGCTAACAAGCCTGTTATGTGATACTTTATCAAACACATTTTGGAAGTCCGTGTACACCACATCCACTGCATAACTCTCATCAACCCTCTCTGTTAGAAAGCTCTACCAACACGATTTGTCCTTAACAAATCCATGCTGGCTTTCCTTAATTAATCCACATTTGTCCAAGTGACTTTTGATTTTGTCCCAGATTATCATTTCTAAAAGCTTTCCCACCATCGAGGTTAAAGTGACAGTCCTGTAGTTGCTGGGCTTATCCTTACACCCTTCATTCAACAAGGTTGTAACATTTGCAATTCTCCAAGTCCTCCAGCACTACCGCTATATCTAAGAAGGACTGGAAGATTATGGTCAGTGCCTCAGCAATTTCCACTGTTGCTTCCCTCACGATCCTGGTGACTTATTGACTTTAAGTACAGCCAGCCTTTCCAATAGTGTCTTAACTACCTCCTCTTTCATTACGACTTTGGCAGCATCTTGCTCCTTGGTAAAGACAGACACAAAGTATTCATTCAGCATCTGAGCTATGTCCTCTGCCTCCATGCATAAATCCCCCTTTTGGTCATTCATTGGCCCCATTCTTTCTTTTACCACCCTTTTACTATTTATATGCCGATAGAAGACTTTTGGATTCCCTTTTATGTTAGCTGCCAGTCTCTTCTCATACTCTGTTTTCATACTATTTCTTTTTCAATTCCTCTCTGAACTTTCTATATTCAGCCCGATTCTCACTTGTATTGTTGACCTGACATCTGTCACATGCACCCTTTTTTTCTGCTTCATCTTAGTCCTTATCTCTTTTCTCATTCAGGGATCTTTAGTTTTATTTGTCTTACCTTTCCCCCTTGTGGGAATATATCTCGACTGTACCCAACCTAGCTCTTTTTAAAAGGTAGTCCATTCTTCCGTTACAGTTTTATCCGCCAGTCTTTGATTGGCAGATCCATTCTTACTCCATTGAAGTTGGCCCTCCCCCAATTAATTATTTTTCTCTGTATTTCTCCTTGTCCTTTTCCATAGCTAACCTAAACCTATGTTCACTGTCAGATTACTTCTTCTCCTCCTGACACTTGATTCACTTAACCCACCTCATTTGCGAGAATCAGATTCAGCAATGCCTCCTTCCTTGCTGGGCCAGAAACATACCCATCTAGAAAATTCTCCTGAATACATTTTAGAGACTCTTCCCCCCCTCTCTGCCCCTAATACTACACAAATTCCAGTCTATATTAGGATAATTGAAATCCCCCATTATAAGTACTCTATAATTCTTGCACCTCTCTGTAATTCCCTTGCACATTTGTTCCCTATATCTTTCCAACTAGTTGGTGGCCTCTGGAATACCCTCATAGTGGAATGGTTCCTCTATTGCTTCTTAGCTCGAATCAAATCGATTGTGTCCTTGACCCCTCTCGGAGATCCTCTCTCTCCAGCATGGTAATATTCCTCTTAATCAATACTGTCGCCACCCCCCCTCCTCCTTTCTTTCCTTCCCTATCTTTCCTGAACACCCTGTATCCAGGAATATTTAGTACCCAGTCCTGTTCCATTTTTGAGCCAGGTCAGCAGTTCTGATGATGGGTCACTGACCTGAAACGTTAACTCTGTTTCTCTCTCCACAGATGCTGCCAGACCTGCTGAGTATTACCAGCATTTCTTGTTTGCGTCTCTGTTATTGCCACATCATATTCCCATGTGGTTACCTGTGCCTGCAACACACTCAACTTATTTGCCACGTGCCATGTATTCACATACATGCAGAGTAAATCTAATTTAGACCTTATTATATATATATATATAGAACAGTACAGCACAGTACAGGCCTTTCGGCCCACGATGTTGTGCCGAACCTTTAACCTACTCTAGGATCAAACTACCAACATACCCTTCATTCTACTATCATCCATGTACCTATCCAAGAGTCGCTTAAATGTCCCTAATGTATCTGCTTCTACTACCACCGCTGGCAGCGCATTCCACGCACCCACCACTCTCTGTGTAAAGAACCTACCTCTGACATCTCCCCGAAACCTTCCTCCAATCACCTTAAAATTATGCCTATTACATTCTCTGTTACTCCGACCCCATCTAATACCTCACTATTTCTTACGCTAATTCATTCTGTCTCACCCAATTCTTCATTTACCTTTTTTAATCTCTAATATTTCCTCCCGTTTCCTTGGTTATTGACTAGTTTGGTTATTGGATTAGATGTTAGATAGAATGTGGTTATTGAGATGTTGACTAGTCTAGTTACTGAGTTAAAGTGTAGTTAATGTATTATTGAGTGGCGTGGTTATTAGGTTAGATATCCAATGGTTATTGAGATGTTGACTAGTCTAGTTACTGGGTTAAAGTGTAGTTACTGTATTATTGAGTGGCGTGGTTATTAGGTTAGATATCTAATGGGTATTGAGTATTGACTGGTCTGGTAACTGGGTTAAAGTGTAGTTACTGTATTATTGAGTGGTGTGGTTTTCTTTGGCCTCCTTGTCTCGAGAGACAATGGACACGCGCCTGGAGGTGGTCAGTGGTGTGTGAAGCAGCGCCTGGAGTGGCTATAAAGGCCAATTCTAGAGTGACAGGCTCTTCCACAGGTGCTGCAGAAAAGTTTGTTTGTCGGGGGTATTACACAGTTGGCTCTCCCCTTGCGCTTCTGTCTTTTTTCCTGCCAACTGCTAAGACTCTTCGATTCGCCACTCTTTAGCCCCGCCTTTATGGCTGCCCGCCAGCTCTGGCAAACGCTGGCAACTGACTCCCACGACTTGTGATCAATGTCACAGGATTTCATGTCGCGTTTGCAGACGTCTTTATAGCGGAGACATGGACGGCCGGTGAGTCTGATACCAGTGACGAGCTCGCTGTACAATGTGTCTTTGGGGATCCTGCCATCTTCCATGCGGCTCACATGGCCAAGCCATCTCAAGCGCCTCTGACTCAGTAGTGTGTATAAGCTGGGGGTGTTGGCCGCCTCGAGGACTTCTGTGTTGGAGATACGGTCCTGCCACCTGATGCCAAGTGTTCTCCTGAGGCAGCGAAGATGGAATGAATTGAGACGTCGCTCTTGGCTGACATATGTTGTCCAGGCCTCGCTGCCATCGAGCAAGGTACTGAGGACACAGGCTTGATACACTCTGACTTTTGTGTTCTGTGTCAGTGCGCCATTTTCCCACACTCTCTTGGCCAGTCTGGATATAGCAGTGGAAGCCTTTCCCATGCGCTTGTTGATTTCTGCATCGAGAGACAGGTTACTGGTGATAGTTGAGCCTAGGTAGGTGAACTCTTGAACCACTTCCAGAGCGTGGTCGCCAATATTGATGGATGGAGCATTTCTGACGTCCTGTCCCATGATGTTCGTTTTCTTGAGGTTGATGGTTAGGCCAAATTCATTGCAGGCAGCCGCAAACCTGTGGATGAGTCTCTGCAGACATTCTTCAGTGTGAGATGTTAGAACATAGAACATAGAACATTACAGCGCAGTACAGGCCCTTCAGCCCTCGATGTTGCGCCGACCTGTGAAACCATCTGACCTACACTAATCCATTTTCATCCATATGTCTATCCAATGACCACTTAAATGCCCTTAAAGTTGGCGAGTCTACTACTGTTGCAGGCAGGGCATTCCACGCCCCTACTACTCTCTGTGTAGAGAAACTACCTCTGACATCTGTCCAATATCTATCACCCCTCAACTTAAAGCTATGTCCCCTCGTGTTTGCCATCACCATCCGAGGAAAAAGGCTCTCACTATCCACCCTGTCCAACCCTCTGATTATCTTATATGTCTCTATTAAGTCACCTCTTCTCCTCCTTCTCTCTAACGAAAACAACCTCAAGTCCCTCAGTCTTTCCTCGTAAGACCTTCCCTCCATACCAGGCAACATCCTAGTAAATCTCCTCTGCACCTTTTCCAAAGCTTCCACATCCTTCCTATAATGCGGTGACCAGAACTGCACGCAATACTCCAGGTGCGGCCGCACCAGAGTTCTGTACAGCTGCAGCATGACCTCGTGGCTCCTAAACTCGATCCCCCTACTAATAAAAGCTAACACACCATATGCCTTCTTAACAGCTCTATTAACCTGGGTAGCAACTTTCAGGGATTTATGTACCTGGACACCAAGATCTCTCTGTTCATGTACACTACCAAGAATCTTCCCATTAGCCCAGTATTCTGCAATCCTGTTACTCCTTCCGAAGTGAATCACCTCACACTTTTCCGCATAAAACTCCATTTGCCATCTCTCAGCCCAGCTCTGCAGCCTATCTATGTCCCTCTGTAACCTACAACATCCTTCGGCACTATCCACAACTCCACCGACCTTAGTGTCATCTGCAAATTTACTAACCCACCCTTCTACACCCTCATCCAGGTCATTTATAAAAATGACAAACAGCAGTGGCCCCAAAACAGATCCTTGCGGTACACCACTAGTAACTAAACTCCAGGATGAACATTTGCCATCAACCACCACCCTCTGTCTTCTTTCAGCTAGCCAATTTCTGATCCAAAGCACTAATTCACCTTCAATCCCATACTTCTATATTTTCTGCAATAGCCTACCGTGGGGAACTTTATCAAACGCCTTACTGAAATCCATATACACCACATCCACGGCTTTACCCTCATCCACCTGTTTGGTCACCTTGTCAAAAAACTCAATAAGGTTTGTGAGGCACGACCTACCCTTCACAAAACCGTGCTGACTGTCTCTAATGAACTTATTCTTTTCTAGATGATTATAAATCCTGTCTCTTATAACCTTTTCCAACATTTTACCCACAACCGAAGTAAGGCTCACAGGTCTATAATTACCAGGGCTGTCTCTACTCCCCTTCTTGAACAAGGGGACAACATTTGCTATCCTCCAGTCTTCCGGCACTATTCCTGTCGACAATGACGACATAAAAATCAAGGACAAAGGCTCTGCAATCTCCTCCCTGGCTTCCCAGAGAATCCTAGGATAAATCCCATCTGGCCCAGGGGACTTATCTATTTTCACACTTTCCAAAATTGCTAACACCTCCTCCTTGTGAACCTCAATCCCATCTAGCCTAGTAGTCTGTATCTCAATATTCTCCTCGACAACATTTTCTTTCTCCACTGTAAATACTGACGAAAAATATTCATTTAACACTTCCCCTATCTCCTCCGATTCCACACACAACTTCCCACTACTATCCTTGATTGGCCCTAACCTATCTCTAGTCATTCTTTTATTCCTGATATACCTATAGAAAGCCTTAGGGTTTTCTTTGATCCTATCCGCCAATGACTTCTCGTGTCCTCTCCTTGCTCTTCTTATCTCTCCCTTTAGATCCTGCCTGGCTAGCTTGTAACTCTCAAGCGCCCTAACTGAGCCTTCATGTCTCATCCTAACATAAGCCTTCTTCTTCCTCTTGACAAGCTCTTCAACTTCTTTAGTAAACCACGGCTCCCTCGCTCGACAACTTCCTCCCTGCCTGACAGGTACATACTTATCAAGGACACGCAGTAGCTGCTCCTTGAATAAGCTCCACATTTCGATTATGCCCATCCCCTGCAGTTTCCTTCCCCATCCTACGCATCCTAAATTTTGCCTAATCGCATCATAATTTCCTTTCCCCCAGCTATAATTCTTGCCCTGCTGTATATGCCTGTCCCTGCCCATCGCTAAGGTAAACCTAACCGAATTGTGATCACTATCGCCAAAGTGCTCACCAACTTCTAAATCTAACACCTGGCCGGGTTCATTACCCAGTACCAAATCCAATGTGGCATCGCCCCTGGTTGGCCTGTCTACATATTGTGTCAGAAAACCCTCCTGCACACACTGGACAAAAACAGACCCATCTAAAGTACTCGAACTATAGTATTTCCAGTCAATATTTGGAAAGTTAAAGTCCCCCATAACCACTACCCTGTTAATCTCGCTCCTGTCGAGAATCATCTTCGCTATCCTTTCCTCTACATCTCTGGAACTATTTGGAGGTCTAAAGAAAACTCCCAACAGGGTGACCTCTCCTCTCCTGTTTCTAACCTCGGCCCATACTACCTCAGTAGACGAGTCCTCAAACGTCCTTTCTGCCGCCGTAATACTCTCCTTGATTAACAATGCCACACCCCCCCCCACTTTTACCATCTTCTCTGTTCTTAGTGAAACATGCTGTTAAAGCAGCATCGTCAGCAAAGAGGAGTTTCCTGATGAGGACTTTCCTTACTTTGGTCTTTGCTCTTAGACGGGAAAGGTTGAACAACCTGCCATCTGATCTTGTGTGGAGGAAAATTCCTTCTTCTGAGGACTTGAACGCATGTGAGAGCAACAGGGAGAAGAAAATCCCAAAAAGTGTGGGTGCGAGAACACAGCCCTGTTTCACACCACTCAGGATAGGAAAGGGCTCTGATGAGGCGCCGCTATGCTGAATTGTGCCTTTCATATTGTCATGGAATGAGGTGATGACACTTAGTGGCTTTGGTGGACATCCAATCTTTGCTAGTAATCTGAAGAGACCACGTCTGCTGACGAGGTCAAAGGCTTTGGTGAGATCAATGAAAGCAATGTAGAGGGGCATCTGTTGTTCACGGCATTTCTCCTGTAGCTGGCGAAGGGAGAACAGCATGTCAATGGTCGGTCTCTCTGCACGAAAGCCACACTGTGCCTCAGGGAAGACGCGCTCGGCCAGCTTCTGGAGCCTGTTTAGAGCGACTCAAGCAAAGACTTTCCCCACTATGCTGAGCAGGGAGATTCCACGGTAGTTGTTGCAGTCACCGCGGTCACTTTTGTTTTTATAGAGGGTGATGATATTGGCATCGCACATGCCCTGTGGTACTACTCCCTCGTCCCAGCACAGGCAAAGCAGTTCGTGTAGTGCTGAGAGTAAAGCAGGCTTGGCACTCTTGATTATTTCAGGGGTAATGTTGTCCTTCCCAGGGGCTTTTCCGCTGGCTAGGGAATCAATGGCATCACTGAGTTCCGATTTGGTTGGCTGTTCGTCCAGCTCATCCATGACTGGTAGAGGCTGGGCTGCATTGAGGGCGGTCTCAGTGACAACATTCTCCC
This sequence comes from Heterodontus francisci, assembly GCF_036365525.1. NCBI lineage: Eukaryota > Metazoa > Chordata > Chondrichthyes > Heterodontiformes > Heterodontidae > Heterodontus > Heterodontus francisci. The sequence continues at coordinate 2,846,426 of NC_090376.1, forward strand.
TGGAGTACAGTTCTAGGTAGTGTTCCACCCAGCGGTCCATTTGCTTGCGTTGGTCAGTGATTATGTCCCCTGATTTAGATTTGAGGGGGGCGATCTTCTTGATGGTTGGTCCAAAAGCTCTCTTAATGCCATCATACATTCCTCTGATGTTTCCGGTGTTGGAGGCCAGCTGAATATGATTGCATAGGTGTTGCCAGTAGTCGTTTGCGCAGCGCCTGGCTGTTCTTTGTGCAGTGCTTCTGGCTGCTTTAAGTGCTACGGATGTTAAATCGCTGGGGGCTTTCTTGTAGTTCAACAGTGCAATGCGCTTAGCGGCTATGACAGGTTCCAGCTCTTCAATATGAGATTGAAACCAGTCTGCATTCCTCTTCGCACGTTTGCCGTAGGTGGTCAAAGCTGACTCATAGATGGCATCTCAGATGTGGGCCCACTTGGTCTCAGCATCCCCTGTGGGAGAGTTTTGAAGGGCTGTTACAAGTGAATTTAGAAATTTTTGTAACAGCTGTGGATGAGAAATTCTGCTCGTGTTGATTCGCGGGTGGCCCTTCTGCTTGGAATGATGCAACTTCTTTGGTCTGAGTCTAACCTTGCTGCACACCAGGGAGTGGTCGGTGTTGCAGTCCGCACTGTGGAAGCTGCGTGTGATTTGAACACTGTTTAAAGAGGCTCGCCTTGTGACAATGAGGCCTAGCTGGTGCCAACGACGTGATCTTGGGTGCCTCCATGAAACCTGATGACAGGGTTTAGTGTGAAAGAACGAGTTGGTGATGCAGAGGTTATGATAGGTACACAACTCAAGCAGTCTCTGCCCGTTCTCATTCATCCTTCCAACGCCATAGCGCCCAAGGCAGGAGGGCCATGAGTCATGGTCGGCCCCAACCCTGGCATTAAAGTCCCCCAGCAGGAGCAGGTGTTCGATGTTGGAGATGTTACTAATGATATTATGGAGTTCCTCGTAGAACTGGTCTTTAACTTCAGGTGGGGAGCAGTGTGTTTGAGCTTAGACGCTGAGTAGGTGTACTGGACCAGAGGCAGTGAGCAGTCTGTTGGACAGTATGCGTTCCGAGCCATTTGAGGGAGGCTCTATCATGCTGAGCAAAGCGTTTCTGATGGCGAAGCCCACTCCATGCTGTCTTGGTTCTTCAGGATCCCTGCCCTGCCAGAAGAAGGTGTAGTCTTGCTCTGCTAGAGATCCACTCGCAGGGAGGCGTGTCTCCTGAAGTGCTGCAATGTCTACATCGAGTCTACTGAGCTCGTTGTTAATGATGGCGGTCTTCTGAGAATCGTTGATTTGTGTAAGGTCTTCCGACAGGCCAGGACACATAGTTCTGACGTTCCAGCTTGCAAAGCGAAGGGCTGGTACCTTCTTTCCTTTTTTCATGTTGTTTGGTGCGGTGTTGCAGTCCACTTGTCAGGCAATAACCCTGAGCTCCAAGCACCCATTGAAGCAGGTGGACTGTGGCGGGACAGAACCTTATTGACCGGGGGCTGCCCGGTTTGAGGCGGGCGATAGCTGTCCAGTGAGGTGCGATGACCTCTCCCACCGACAAAGGCAACCCGTGGCGCCCAATCTTTGCACCAATTGAGCTGGACTTAAAACCCGTAACTGCTGCTTTCTGTGTTGTTTCAGTCGCTGTGAGGCAACTATGGAGTGACCTCTCCATGGCGCATGCCTGGGCAAATTTATGGAGGTTGAGAGTTGCCCAAGCGTCAAAACCCACCTCTCGGCCTTTCTGGTGCCCCACTGCCTTGTGGGCGTCTCGGGAGAGACTAAGGCTAAGGGAGTAAACCGTAACAGAAAATCCGGAGAGGAACCCTGTAGGCTGTCATGTGTCACCTTTGGCATGTTTCCGGCAGTTCCTGCAGCCATACTGAAGCCAAACGTCGTGCTCTGCAGTCCTGTGGACCCCACCAGAAAGTGGTGTGGTTATTAGGTTGGACATCTAATGGTTATTGAGTATTGACTGGTCTGGTTACTGAGTTAAAGTGTAGTTACTGTATTATTGAGTGGTGTGGTTATTAGGTTAGATATCTAATGGTTATTGAGTATTGACTGGTCTGGTTACTGGGTTAAAGTGTAGTTACTGTATTATTGTGTGGTGTGGTTATTAGGTTAGATATCTAATGGTTATTGAGTATTGACTGGTCTGGTTACTGAGTTAAAGTGTAGTTACTGTATTATTGTGTGGGGTGGTTATTAGGTTAGATATCTAATGGTTATTGAGTATTGACTGGTCTGGTTACTGGGTTAAAGTGTAGTTACTGTATTATTGAGTGGTGTGGTTATTAGGTTAGATATCGAATGGTTATTGAGTATTGACTGGTCTGGTTACTGAGTTAAAGTGTAGTTACTGTATTATTGAGTGGTGTGGTTATTAGGTTAGATATCTATTGGTTATTGAGTATTCACTGGTCTGGTTACTGAGTTAAAGTGTAGTTACTGTATTATTGAGTGGTGTGGTTATTAGGTTAGATATCTAATGGTTATTGAGTATTCACTGGTCTGGTTACTGAGTTAAAGTGTAGTTACTGTATTATTGAGTGGTGTGGTTATTAGGTTAGATATCTAATGGTTATGGAGTATTCACTGGTCTGGTTACTGAGTTAAAGTGTAGTTACTGTATTATTGAGTGGTGTGGTTATTAGGTTAGATATCTAATGGTTAGTGAGTATTGACTGGTCTGGTTACTGGGTTAAAGTGTAGTTACTGTATTATTGAGTGGTGTGGTTATTAGGTTAGATATCTAATGGTTATTGAGTATTCACTGGTCTGGTTACTGAGTTAAAGTGTAGTTACTGTATTATTGAGTGGTGTGGTTATTAGGTTAGATATCTAATGGTTATTGAGTATTCACTGGTCTGGTTACAGGGTTAAACTGTAGTGACTGTATTATTGAGTGGTGTGGTTATTAGGTTAGATATCTAATGGTTATTGAGTATTGACTGGTCTGGTTACTGAGTTAAAGTGTAGTTACTGTATTATTGAGTGGTGTGGTTATTAGGTTAGATATCTAATGGTTATTGAGTATTGACTGGTCTGGTTACTGAGTTAAAGTGTAGTTGCTGTATTATTGACTGGCGTGGTTATTGTGTGAGATATCTAATGGTTATTGAGTATTGACTGGTCTGGTTACTGAGTTAAAGTATAGTTACTGTATTATTGAGTGGTGTGGTTATTAGGTTAGATATCTAATGGTTATTGAGTATTGACTGGTCTGGTTACTGGGTTAAAGTGTAGTTACTGTATTATTGAGTGGTGTGGTTATTAGGTTAGATATCTAATGGTTATTGAGTATTGACTGGTCTGGTTACTGAGTTAAAGTATAGTTACTGTATTATTGAGTGGTGTGGTTATTAGGTTAGATATCTAATGGTTATTGAGTATTCACTGGTCTGGTTACTGAGATAAAGTATAGTTACTGTATTATTGAGTGGTGTGGTTATTAGGTTAGATATCTAATGGTTATTGTGTATTGACTGGTCTGGTTACTGGGTTAAAGTGTAGTTACTGTATTATTGAGTGGTGTGGTTATTAGGTTAGATATCTAATGGTTATTGAGTATTGACTGGTCTGGTTACTGGGTTAAAGTGTAGTTACTGTATTATTGAGTGGTGTGGTTATTAGGTTAGATATCTAATGGTTATTGAGTATTGACTGGTCTGGTTACTGAGTTAAAGTATAGTTACTGTATTATTGAGTGGTGTGGTTATTAGGTTAGATATCTAATGGTTATTGAGTATTCACTGGTCTGGTTACTGAGTTAAAGTATAGTTACTGTATTATTGAGTGGTGTGGTTATTAGGTTAGATATCTAATGGTTATTGAGTATTGACTGGTCTGGTTACTGGGTTAAAGTGTAGTTACTGTATTATTGAGTGGTGTGGTTATTAGGTTAGATATCTAATGGTTATTGAGTATTGACTGGTCTGGTTACTGGGTTAAACTGTAGTGACTGTATTATTGAGTGGTGTGGTTATTGTGTGAGATATCTAATGGTTATTGAGTATTGACTGGTCTGGTTACTGAGTTAAAGTGTAGTTACTGTATTATTGAGTGGTGTGGTTATTAGGTTAGATATCTAATGGTTATTGAGTATTGACTGGTCTGATTTCTGTGTTAAAGTGTAGTTACTGTATTATTGAGTGGTGTGGTTATTAGGTTAGATATCTAATGGTTATTGAGTATTGACTGGTCTGGTTACTGGGTTAAAGTGTAGTTACTGTATTATTGAGTGGTGTGGTTATTGCATTAGATATCTAATGGTTATTGAGTATTGACTGGTCTGATTACTGGGTTAAAGTGTAGTTACTGTATTATTGAGTGGGGTGGTTATTGCATTAGATATCTAATGGTTATTGAGTATTGACTGGTCTGGTTACTGGGTTAAAGTGTAGTTACTGTATTATTGAGTAGTGTGGTTATTAGTTTAGATATCTCATGGTTATTGAGTATTGACTGGTCTGGTTACTGAGTTAAAGTGTAGTTACTGTATTATTGAATGGTGTGGTTATTAGGTTAGATATCTAATGGTTATTGAGTATTGACTGGTCTGGTTACTGGGTTAAAGTATAGTTACTGTAGTATTGAGTAGTGTGGTTATTAGTTTAGATATCTAATGGTTATTGAGTATTGACTGGTCTGGTTACTGAGTTAAAGTGTAGTTACTGTATTATTGAGTGGTGTGGTTATTAGGTTAGATATCTAATGGTTATTGAGTATTGACTGGTCTCTTTACTGGGTTAAAGTGTAGTTACTGTATTATTGAGTGGTGTGGTTATTAGGTTAGATATCTAATGGTTATTGAGTATTGACTGGTCTGGTTACTGAGTTAAAGTGTAGTTACTGTATTATTGAGTGGTGTGGTTATTAGGTTAGATATCTAATGGTTATTGAGTATTGACTGGTCTGGTTACTGGGTTAAAGTGTAGTTACTGTATTATTGAGTGGTGTGGTTATTAGGTTTGATATCTAATGGTTATTGAGTATTGACTGGTCTGGTTACTGAGTTAAAGTGTAGTTACTGTATTATTGAGTGGTGTGGTTATTAGGTTAGATATCTAATGGTTATTGAGTATTGACTGGTCTGGTTACTGGGTTAAAGTGTAGTTACTGTATTATTGAGTGGTGTGGTTATTAGTTTAGATATCTAATGGTTATTGAGTATTGACTGGTCTGGTTACTGGGTTAAAGTATAGTTACTGTATTATTGAGTAGTGTGGTTATTAGTTTAGATATCTAATGGTTATTGAGTATTGACTGGTCTGGTTACTGAGTTAAAGTGTAGTTACTGTATTATTGAGTGGTGTGGTTATTAGGTTAGATATCTAATGGTTATTGAGTATTGACTGGTCTGGTTACTGGGTTAAAGTGTAGTTACTGTATTATTGAGTGGCGTGGTTATTAGGTTAGATATCTAATGGTTATTGAGTATTGACTGGTCTGGTTACTGAGTTAAAGTGTAGTTACTGTATTATTGAGTGGTGTGGTTATTAGGTTAGATATCTAATGGTTAAGTAGTATTGACTGGTCTGGTTACTGAGTTAAAGTGTAGTTACTGTATTATTGAGTGGTGTGGTTATTAGGTTAGATATCTAATGGTTAAGTAGTATTGACTGGTCTGGTTACTGAGTTAAAGTGTAGTTACTGTATTATTGAGTGGTGTGGTTATTAGGTTAGATATCTAATGGTTAAGTAGTATTGACTGGTCTGGTTACTGGGTTGGAGATTGCTTTAGTATTAATAAATAAAAACAGAAAGTGCTGGAAATACTCAGCAGGTCTGGCAGCGTCTGTGGAGAGAGAAACAGAGTTAATGTTTCAGGTCAGTGACCTTTTGCTTTGGCTTTAGTATAAATGTTCTTGGTTAGTTTGATTATTGTGTTGCAGAGATGAACATTATTAAGTTACTGACTAGTGTGTTGACTGAACTGTTGATGGAGTTCCAGACAGCAGAGTGTGGAGTGAAGTTATTGCAGTGAGTTCCAGTCAATGTGAGAGATCAGACACACGTAACAATCGGGCAGTGTGAGATCAGAGGCAGCAGTTGGAGAGCAAGCGGCAGAAACCTCGGTAACCGGGACTGTGAGGAGGCGGAGGAGGCGATGAGACTGATTCCTCCCCACCCGCCTGACTCGGCGGCGGGCCCATCGCATCCTTTCACTGGAAGCCAGTAAAAGGCCATGTCCCACATCACCGTGAAACTGGAAGAGATCAATCGCCAGCTGGCGGATGATTACTGGGACCTGATCCGACAAGAGGTGAGAGATGGGCAGAAGCGTCCAGGGGCCTGAATGGGAGGGAGAGAGATCCAAGTTTAACAGAGGAGAGACAATCAATGTGAGAGAGGAGCAGCTGGTTTTGGGAGCAGATCAGAGGGGGTGAAGATCAGAGGGGGTGAAGATCAGAGGGGGTGAAGATCAGAGGGGGTGAGGGGTGAAGATCAGAGGGGGTGAAGATCAGAGGGGATGAGGGGTGAAGATCAGAGGGGGTGAAGATCAGAGGGGGTGAAGATCAGAGGGGGTGAGGGGTGAAGATCAGAGGGGGTGAAGATCAGAGGGGGTGAGGGGTGAAGATCAGAGGGGGTGAAGATCAGAGGGGGTGAGGGTGGCACAGTGGCACAGTGGTTAGCACCGCAGACTCACAGCTCCAGTGACCCGGGTTCAATTCTGGGTACTGCCTGTGTGGAGTTTGCAAGTTCTCCCTGTGTCTGCGTGGGTTTCCTCCGGGTGCTCCGGTTTCCTCCCACATGCCAAAGACTTGCAGGTTGATAGGTTAATTGGCCATTATAAATTGCCCCGAGTATAGGTAGGTGGTAGGGAAATATAGGGACAGGTGAGGATGTGGTAGGAATATGGGATTAGTGTAGGATTAGTATAAATGGATGGTTGATGGTCGGCACAGACTCGGTGGGCCGAAGGGCCTGTTTCAGTGCTGTATCTCTAAACTAAACTAAACTAAACTAAACTAAACTAAAAGATCAGAGGGGGTGAAGATCAATCAAACAGTATTATCGTGCTTATGTTACTGGACTAGTGATCCAAAGGCCCAGACTAATATTCTCGGGGAATTTAAATTCAGCTTATTGATAAATCTGGAATAAAAAGCTAGTCTCAGTAATGATGATCATGAAACTATTGGATTATTGTCAAAATCCATCTGGTTCATTAACCTGTCGTCCTTACCCGGTCTCGACTACATCTGACTCCAGACCCACAGCAATGTGGCTGACTCTTAACTGCTTTCTGAAATGTCCCAGCAAAACACTCAGTTGTATCAAATGAGTACAGAAAAGAGTAAAACTGGACAGACCACCCAGTATCAAGCTAGGCAGCAGAAACAACAAAGACACACCCTGCCCTGCAATGTTATTGCTATTACTGAGAGTTATTGCTATTACTGAGAGTTATTGCTATTACTGAGACTTGGTTGAGGGAAGGGCATGATTGGCAACTAAATATCCCAGGATATCGATGCTTCAGGCGGGATAGAGAGGGAGGTAAAAGGGGTGGAGGAGTTGCATTACTGGTCAAAGAGGATATCACAGCTGTGCTGAAGGAGGGCACTATGGAGGACTCGAGCAGTGAGGCAATATGGACAGAACTCAGAAATAGGAAGGGTGCGGTAACAATGTTGGGGCTGTACTACAGGCCTCCCAACAGCGAGCGTGAGATCGAGGTACAAATATGTAAACAGATTATGGAAAGATGTAGGAGCAACAGGGTGGTGGTGATAGGAGATTTTAATTTTCCCAACATTGACTGGGATTCGCTTAGTGTTAGAGGTCCAGATGGAGCAGAATTTGTAAGGAGCATCCAGGAAGGTTTTCTAGAGCAGTATGTAAATAGTCCAACTCGGGAAGGGGCCATACTGGACCTGGTGTTGGGGAATGAGCCCGGCCAGGTTGTTGAAGTTTCAGTAGGGGACTACTTTGGGAATAGTGATCACAATTCCGTAAGCTTTAAAATACTCATGGACAAAGACGAGAGTGGTCCTAAAGGAAGAGTGCTAAATTGGGGGAAGGCCAACTATACCAAAATTCGGCAGGAGCTGGGAAATGTAGATTGGGAGCAGCTGTTTGAAGGTAAATCCACATGTGATATGTGGGAGGCTTTTAAAGAGAGGTTGATTAGCGTTCAGGAGAGACATGTTCCTGTGAAAATGAGGGATAGAAATGGCAAGATTAGGGAACCATGGATGACAGGTGAAATTGTGAGACTAGCTAAGAGGAAAAAGGAAGCATACATCAGGTGTAGGCGGCTGATGAAAGACGAAGCTTTGAAAGAATATCGGGAATGTAGGACCAATCTGAAACGAGGAATTAAGAGGGCTAAAAGGGGTCATGAAATATCTTTAGCAAACAGGGTTAAGGAAAATCCCAAAGCCTTTTATTCATATATAAGGAGAAAGAGGGTAACTAGAGAAAGGATTGGCCCACTAAAGGACAAAGGAGGAATGTTATGCTTGGACTCAGAGAAAATGGGTGAGATTCTAAACGAGTACTTTGCATCGGTATTCACCGAGGAGAGGGACATGACGGATGTTGAGGTTAGGAACAGATGTTTGATTACTCTAGGTCAAGTCGGCATAAGGAGGGAGGAAGTGTTGGGTATTCTAAAGGGCATTAAGGTGGACAAGTCCCCAGGTCCGGATGGGATCTATCCCAGGTTACTGAGGGAAGCAAGAGAGGAAATAGCTGGGGCCTTAACAGATATCTTTGCAGCATCCTTAAACACGGGTGAGGTCCCGGAGGACTGGAGAATTGCTAATGTTGTCCCCTTGTTTAAGAAGGGTAGCAGGGATAATCCAGGTAATTATAGACCGGTGAGCCTGACGTCAGTGGTAGGGAAGCTGCTGGAGAAGATACTGAGGGATAGGATCTATTCCCATTTGGAAGAAAATGGGCTCATCAGTGATAGGCAACATGGTTTTGTGCAGGGAAGGTCATGTCTTACCAACTTAATAGAATTCTTTGAGGAAGTGACAAAGTTGATTGATGAGGGAAGGGCTGTCGATGTCATATACATGGACTTCAGTAAGGCGTTTGATAAGGTTCCCCATGGCAGGCTGATGGAGAAAGTGAAGGCGCTTGGGGTCCAAGGTGTACTAGCTAGATGGATAAAGAACTGGCTGGGCAACAGGAGACAGAGAGTAGCAGTAGAGGGGAGTTTCTCAAAATGGAGACGTGTGACCAGTGGTGTTCCACAGGGATCCGTGCTGGGACCACTGTTGTTTGTAATATACATTAATGATTTGGAGGAAAGTATAGGTGGACTGATTAGCAAGTTTGCAGACGACACTAAGATTGGTGGAGTAGCAGATAGTGAAGGGGACTGTCAGAGAATACAGCAGAATATAGATAGATTGGAGAGTTGGGCAGAGAAATGGCAGATGGAGTTCAATCAGGGCAAATGCGAGGTGATGCATTTTGGAAGATCCAATTCAAGAGTGAACTATACAGTAAATGGAAAAGTCCTGGGGAAAATTGATGTCCAGAGAGATTTGGGTGTTCAGGTCCACTGTTCCCTGAAGGTGGCAACGCAGGTAAATAGAGTGGTCAAGAAGGCATACGGCATGCTTTCCTTCATCGGACGGGGTATTGAGTACAAGAGTTGGCAGGTCATGTTACAGTTGTATAGGACTTTGGTTCGGCCACATTTGGAATACTGCGTGCAGTTCTGGTCGCCACATTACCAAAAGGATGTAGATGCTTTGGAGAGGGTGCAGAGGAGGTTCACCAGGATGTTGCCTGGTATGGAGGGCGCTAGCTATGAAGAGAGGTTGAGTAGATTAGGATTATTTTCATTAGAAAGACGGAGGTTGAGGGGGGACCTGATTGAGGTGTACAAAATCATGAGAGGTATAGACAGGGTGGACAGCAAGAGGCTTTTTCCCAGAGTGGGGGTTTCAATTACTAGAGGACACGAGTTCAAAGTGAAAGGGGAAATGTTTAGGGGGGATATGCGTGGAAAGTTCTTTACGCAGAGGGTGGTGGGCACCTGGAACGCGTTGCCAGCGGAGGTGGTAGACGCGGGTACGATGGAGTCTTTTAAGATGTATCTAGACAGATACATGAATGGGCAGGAAGAAAAGAGATACAGAACCTTAGAAAATAGGCGACATGTTTAGAGAGAGGATCTGGATCGGCGCAGGCTTGGAGGGCCGAAGGGCCTGTTCCTGTGCTGTAATTATCTTTGTTCTTTGTTCTTTGTTCTTTGTCCTCCTCACTAACATCTAGGGACTTGTGCCAGATTTGGGAGAGCTGTCCCACACTCTAGTCAAGCAACAGCTTAAAGTCGCATCATAGTTGGGGGAATGGTGGTGTATCGGTAATACTGCTGACTTCATGATCCCAGTAATGCCCTGAGGACACAGGTTCAAATCCCCCCATTGCAGTGGGTGGAATTTAATTTCAAATAATTAATTTGCAATTGAAAGCTTGTCTCAGTAATGGTGTTATGAAACTATCATTGATTGTCATAAAAACCCATTTGGTTCACAAATGTCCCTTAGGGGAGGGAAATTTGCTATCCTTGCTCGGTCTGACTGACATGTGACTCTAGATGTGTGGTTGACTCTTAACCACCCTCTGAAAAGGTGCAGCAAGACACTCAGTTGTCAATGGCAATCAGGGATGGGCAACAAATTCTGGCCTAGCCAGCAATGTCCACATCCCATGAAAGAATTTTTAAAAACTCACCAAATAGTACCTCACTGCCAATGCTCCTGACTCCATTACCATCCCTGGGTATATCCTGTCCCATTGGCAGGACAGACCCACCAGGGGTGGTGGTACAGTGGTATATAGATGGGAGAAAGTAGCCCCTGGGAGCCCTCAGATTAACTCTGGATCTCACTAAGTCTCATGACATCTGGGCAAAGAAATCTCCTGCTGATTGCCACCTGCTGCTCTCCCTCAGCTGATGACTCAGTACTCCTCCATGTTGAACACCACTTGGAAGAAGCACTGAGGGTGGCAAAGGCGCAGAATGTACTCTGGGTGGGGGATTTCAATGTCTATCACCAAGAGTGGCTTGGTAACACCACTACTGGCCGAGTCCTAAAGGACATAGCTGCTGGATTGGGCCTGCGACAGGTGGTGAAGGAACCTTCTTTCTTCTTTGGCCTCCTTACCTCGAGAGACAATGGGTAAGTGCCTGGAGGTGGTCAGTGGTTTGTGGAGCAGCGCCTGGAGTGGCTATAAAGGCCAAGAAGGAACCAACAAGAGGGAAAAACATAGTTGACCTCGTCCTCACCAATCTACCTGTTGCAGTTGCATCTGTCCATGACAGTATTGGTAGGAGTGACCACCACACAGTCCTTGAGGAGATCAAGTCCTGTCTTCACACTGAGCATATCATCCATCATGTTGTGTGGCACTACCGCTGTACTAAATGGGTTAGATTCAGAATGGATCTGGCAGCTCAAAATTGGGCATCCATGAGGCACTGTGGGCCATCAGCAGTATTCAAACACAGTCTGTAATCTCATGGCCCGGCATATCCCCCACTCTACCATTACCAACAATACATGGGACCAATCCTGGTTCAGTCAGGAGTGTATCAGAGCCTGCCAGGAGCAGCACCTAAAAATGAGGCGTCAGCCTGGTGAAGCTACAACACAGGACTACATGCATGCTAAACAGCAGAAGCAGCATGTGATAGACAGAACTAAGTGATCCCACAACCAATGGATCAGATCTGCAGTCCTGTCACATCCAGTCGTGAATGGTGGTGGACAATTAAACAACTGACTGGAGGGGAAGGCTCCACAAATATCTTCATCCTCAATGATGGGGGAGCCCAGCACATTAGTGCAAAAGATAAGGCTGAAGCATTTGCAGCCATCTCCAGCCAGAAGTGCCGAGTTGATGATCCATCTCGGCCTCCTCCTGAGGTCCCCAGCATCACAGATGCCAGACTTCAGCCAATTCGATTCACTCCACGTGATATCAAGAAACAGCTGAAGGCCATGGATACTGCAAAGGCAATGAGCCCTGACAATATTCAAGCAATAGTACTGAAGACTTGTGCTCCAGAACTAGCCGCACCCCTAGCCAAGCTGTTGCAGTACAGCTACAACACTGGCATTTACCTGGCAATGTGGAAAATTCCTTGGTAAAGACAGATGCAAAGTATTCATTTAATACCTCAGCTATGCCCCCTGCATTCCTGGGTAAATTCCCTTTTTGGTCCCTAATCGGCTCCACTCCTCCTTTTACCACCCTTTTATTATTTATATGTCTACGAAAGACTTTTGGATTCCCTTTTATGTTAGCTGCCAGTCTTTTCTCATAATCTCTCTTTGCTTCTCTTATTTGCATTTTCAATTCCCCTCTGACATTCCCCATCTACATTCAGCCTGGTTCTCGCTTTTATTTTCCATCTGACATCTATTATAAGCACTCGTTTTCTTCAACATTTTAATCTCATTTCTTTTCTCCAGGGAGCTCTGGATTTATTTGCCCTACCTTTCCCCTTTATGGGAATAAAGCTTGACTGTGCTGGAACTATCCCTTTTTTAAAGGCAGCCCCTAGTTCAGTTACAGTTTTGCCTGCCAATCTTTGATTCCAATTTATCTGGGTCAGATCCATTCTTACTCCATTGAAGTTGACTTCCCCCAGTTAATTACTCTTACTCTGGATTGTTCCTGTCCTTCTCCATAGCCAACCTAAACTTTATGATACAATGATCACTGCCCCCTAAATGCTCTCCTACTGACACTTGATCTACTTGGCCCACCTCATTCCCAGGAACCAGGTCTAGCAGTGCCTCCTTTCTCATTGGACTAGAAACATCTGCTGGAGAAAATTTTCCCAAATACACTGTCGGAACTCTTTCCCCTCGTTGACCTTTACACTATTACTGTCCCAGTCTATATGCGGACAATTAAAGCCCCCTGTTATAAATACTCTAAAATTCTTGCACCTCCCTGTAATTTCCTTGCAATTTATTCATCCTGGGGCTTTCTACAAGATGCAGTGCAACAACTTGCCAAGGCTCCTTCATCAGCACCATCCAAGCCCCCTAGAAGAACGAGGACAGCAATTGCCCCTCCAAACCACACACCATCCTGACTTGGAACTATATCGCTGTTCCTTCACTGTCGCTGGGTCAAAATCCTGGAACTCCCTTCCTAACAGCACTGTGGGTGTACCTACCCCACATGGACTGCAGCGGTTCAAGAAGGCAGCTCACCACCACCTTCTCAAGGGCAATTAGGGATGGGCAATAAATGCTGGCCTGGCCAGCGACGCCCACATCCCATGAATGAATTAAAAAACGGTCCCAGTCTTCTTTTAAACCATTCTTCAAGATCCCGCCAGGGAGAAATGTGCACAATGATGAATACAGTTGTGAACAACAATTTGCATTTATAGGGTTCCTTTAACACAATAAAACATCCCAAAGTATTTCACAGGAGCATTATTGAATGAAAGTTGACACTGAGTTACAGAAGGAGACATTAGCACAGGTGACCAAAAGCTTGGCTGGAGGTAGGTTTTACGGAGTGTCTTAAGGAAGGAAAGAGAAGTTGAATGGCGATGTTTTGGGAGGAAACCCAAGAGCTTAGGGAGCAGGCAGATAAAGGCATGGTCGCCAGTAGAGTGATTAAAATAGGGTATGTGCAAGAGGCCAGAATTAGAGGAATGCAGAGTTCTTGGAGGTTTGTAGGGCTGGAGGAGGTTACAGAGAGAGGGAGGGGTGAGGTCATGTAATTAAGCAAGAGAATGAAAATACCAGAATTGAGATGTTGATGGACCGAGAGCCAATATTGGTCAGCGAGCACAGGGTGATGGGTGAATGGGACTTGGTGTGAGTTAGGATACAGGCAGAAGAGTTTTGGACCAGCTTTGACACAAGGTGGGAGATCGGCCAGGAGAGCATTGGAGTCTGGTGGTATCAACAGGACAGATAAGGGTTTCAGTAGCAGGTAGGCTGAGGCAGAGGTGGAGTCGGGAGCTGTTACGGAGGTGGAATGCGGCAGTCTCGGTAATGGAGAGGAAAGGGAATTGGAACACAGATACAAAAGCAAAATACTGCAGATGCTGGAAATCTGAAATAAAAATAGAAATACTCAGCAGGTCAGGCAGCATCTGTGGAGAGAAACAGAGTAAATGTTTCAGGTCAATGACCTTTCATCAGAACTGGCAAAGGTTAGAGATGTAACAGGTTTAAAACAAGTACAGAGGAAGTTAAGGGAGGAAAACAAAATAAAAGGTTTGTGATCAGATGGAAGATAGGAGAGAGTAAATGACAAAAGTGTTGATGGTACAAGGTGAAAGGGGTGTTAATAGGACAAATAAAGAAACAAAAGATGTGTCAAGATGAAGGATTAATGTGAAAGCAGAATCATTATTGTCAATAGCTGCCAAAACAACACAAAACAAAATGGGGCAGAAATGATCAGAAATTGTTGAACGCTTCTCCTCCCTCCTCGACTTGTTTGTTTCCATGCCTGGGGATATCCACTACAAGCCCACTGACTCCCACAGCTACCTGGACTACACTTCCTCACATCCTGGGCTGCATCTTACATGTCCGCCGTTGAAATCGGCAGCGGACGTAAACTATGGCGGTCTGCCTGTGTGTTCCGCACGTTGCGGAGCTGCTGCGATATTAAACATGGCGGCTCATTTAAATGGTGTGGAGGGCATGTGCGTTCCGCCCCGGGCAATGGTGTCAGCAGCTTTTATGCAGGCGCTGATGCCATTTTTAAAGGGCTTCGAGCCCTTCCATTTAATTTTAATATTTAACGATATAGTGATGGAAAATTATTTTGAAAAAATTTAATAAATCTGTCTAGCCCCTCTCCCACCCCTCCAATAACTACAGAATGCATTCCTTGCTCCTCCTCCCCATAAAACACTTCTCCTGCCCACCTGACCTCCCTCCCCCCGCCCAAGTTCATAAACTCTAAACTTTACCCCTTCCCAATATCCCCTACACCAATCAAAGAAGTTTGACCCCACTCCCTCCCCCACTGCACTGAAAACCTAACTGCTCCCCCTCCGCACCAGTGTTCCCCCTTGGACAGGGATCCGAAGGTGTGGGAGTGCCAGCCACCGGCACCAATATCGCACCGGGACGGACGGAGGGAGCGGGTAAGGAATTAATTCCTTTATTTAAATAAATGTAAATATTGAAATGGGCTCCTGTCACCGAGCAGCAGGGAGGGGGGGGGGGGGATGGGGGGGCGGGGGGCTGCCACGAGGCCTTGCTGCCGCCGGCAATAGTCGGCTGGATCTTCCTGGCGTCGAGGTCTGTGGTGGGCCTCTCCTGGAGGCATTTTCCAGCCCTCCCAGCCATGTCCCCTGATGTCGGGGGTGGGGGGGGTGAGGTGGTCTGTAAAATTCAGCCCCCTGTTTCATTTAAGGATTCTTTTCTGTTCTCCCAATTTCCTGAGTTGGAACGTTTTGTGAGTGCTGTTGGGGAGGGTTTAAACTAGTTTGGCAGTGGGATGGGGACCTCAGGGTAGACTCAGTTGGGACAAAATCAGAAATGAAAATGGAAGGCGGAAAATTAATGAATGAGTCTGGAAGACAGAGGAAACGAGGGTAACTATTGCAATGCAAGGAGTATAGCAAATAAAGCAGATGAGCTGAGGGCACAGATAGACACGTGGCAGTATGATATCATAGTTATTACAGAAACAAGGCTTAAGGAGGGACAGGAATGGCAGTTCAACGTTCCTGGTTACAGGGTTTTCAGACGCGATAGGGAGGAGGATAAGAAAGGAGGGGGAGTGGCAATTTTGGTCAAGGAAACTATTACAGTTGTGAGGGGGGATGATATGTTGGAAGGTTCATCAAATGAGGCCATATGGATTGAGCTAAGGAACAAAAAAGGGACAATCACACTGCTGGGAGTTTACTATAGATCCCCCAAACAGACAGAGGGAGATAGAAGAGCAGATATGAAGGCAAATCTCTGAGAAGTGCAAGAACAATAGGGCAGTAATAGTAGGGGATTTTAATGACCCCAATATTAACTGGGATAGTTTTAGTGTGAAAGGAACTGAGGGAGCAGAATTCTTGAGGTGCATTCAGGAGAAGTTTTTTGCCCAGTATGTAGCAAGTCCAACAAGAGAGGGTGCAGTTTTAGACTTAGTTTTAGGAAATGAAGATGGGCAGGTGGAAGGAGTGGCAGTGGGAGAGCATTTTGGTGGTAGTGATCATAATTCAGTCAGTTTTAACATAATTATGGAAAAGGACAGAGATAGAACAGGAGTTAGAATTCTCAATTGGGGCAAGGCCAATTTTACTAAATGAGGAGTGATTTAGCGAAAGTGGACTGGAAACAGCTACTTGAAGGTAAATCAGTGTCAGAACAGTGGGAGGTTCAAAGGGGAGATTCAAGGGGGGTCAGAGTAAACATATTCCCAAAAAGAAAAAGGATGGGACGGCCAAATCTAGAGCCCCATGGATGTCAAGAAGCCGACAGGGTAAGAAGACAGTAAAAGAAAGCATATGTCTGACACCGAGAACTCAATACTACAGAAAGCCGAGAGGAGTATAGAAAGTGGAGAGATGAAATCAAAAAGGAAATTAGGAAAGCAAAGAGAGGGTATGAAAGAATATTGGTAAGCAAAATCAAGGTGAACCCAAAGATGTTTTATCAATACATTAAGAGTAAGAGGATAACTAAGGAGAGAGTAGGGCCCATAAAAGACCAAAAAGGTAACCTATGTGTAGGAGAAGATGTTGGTATGGTTCTTCATGAATACTTTGTGTCTGTCTTCACAAAAGAGGGGGACGATGCAGATATTGTAGCTAAGGAGGAGGAGTGTGAAGTATTGGATGTGATAAACATAGGGAGAAAGGAAGTATTAATGGGATTAGCATCCTTGAAAGTTGATAAATCACCAGGGCCAGATGAAATGTACCCCAGGCTGTTAAAAGAAGCGAGAGAGGAAATAGCAGAGGGTCCGACCATCATTTTCCAGTCCAAGCCTGCGCTGATCTTGATACCTGCCTAAACTAAAACCTTCTGCACTTCCAGGGTCCGTATCCCTCTATTCCCATCCTATTCATGTATTTGTCAAGATGCCTCTTAAACGTCTCTATGGAACCTGCTTCCACCACCTCCCCCGGCAGCAAGTTCCAGGCACTCACCACCCTCTGTGTAAAGAACTTGCCTCGCACATCCCCTCTAAACTTTGCCCCTCGCACCTTAAACCTATGTCCCCTAGTAACTGACTCTTCCACCCTGGGAAAAAGCTTCTGACTATCCACTCTGTCCATGCCGCTCATAACTTTGTAAACCTCTTATCATGTCGCCCCTCCACCTCCGTCGTTCCAGTGAAAACAATCCGAGTTTATCCAACCTCTCCTCATAGCTAATGCCCTCCTCTGGTACCAGAGGATTGGAGAACTGCTAACGTTGTACCTTTGTTTAAAAAGGGAGTGAAGGATAGACCGAATAATTACAGGCCAGTCAGTCTAACCTCAGTAGTGGGCAAATTATTGGAATCTATTCTGAGAGACAGTATAAACTGTCAGCATGGATTTGTTAAGGGAAGATCTTGTTTGACCAACTTGATCAAATGTTTTGAAGAAGTAACAAGGAAGATAGATGAGGGTAGTGCAGTTGATGTGGTCTACATGGATTTTAGCAAGGCCTTTGACAAGGCCCCACATGGCAGACGGGTTAAAAAAATAAAATCCCATGGGATCCAGGGAAATGCAGCAAGGTGGATACAAAATTGGCTCAGTGGCAGGAAACAAAGGGTAATTGTTGACAGGTGTTTTAGCGACTGGAGGGCTGTTTCCAGTGGTGTTCCGCAGGGCTCAGTACTGGGTCACCTGCTTTTTGTGGTATATATTAACGATTTGGACGTAAATGTAGGGGTCATGATCAAGAAGTTTGCAGATGACACAAAGATTGGCTGTGTGTTCGATTGTGAGGAGGATAGCTGTAGGCTGCAGCAAGATATTGATGGTCTGGTCAGATGGGCAGAAAAGTGGCAAATGGAATTCAACCTGGAGAAGTGTGAGGTGATGCATTTGAGGAGGTCAAACAAGGCAAAGGAATACACGATAAATGAGAAAATACTTAGAAGTGTAGAGGAAGTGAGGGGACTTGGAGTGAATGTCCACAGATCCCTGAAGGTAGCAGGACAGGTCGATAAGGTGGTTAAGAAGGCATATGGAATCCTTTCCTTTATTAGCCGAGGTATAGAATACAAGAGCAGGGAGGTTATGCTGGAACTGTATAACTCATTGGTTAGGCCACAACTTGAGTACTGTGTGCAGTTCTGGTCACCTCATTACAGAAAGGATGTAATTGCACTAGAGAGGGTAGAGAGGAAATTTACGAGGATGTTGCCAGGACTGGAAAAATGCAGTTATGAGGAAAGATTGGATAGGCTGGGGTTGTTCTCCTTGGAACAGAGAAAGCTGAGGAGAGATCTGATTGAAATGTACAAAATTTTGAGGGGCCTGGATAGAGTGGAGGTGAAGGGTCTATTCACCTTAGCAGAGAGGTCAGTGACTGGGGGGCATAGATTTAAAGTGATTGGTAGAAAAACTAGACGGGAGATGAGGAAAAACTTTTTCATCCAGAGGGTGGTGGAGGTCTGGAACTCACTGCCTGAAAGGGTAGTTGAGGCAGAAACCCTCAACTCATTCAAAAGGAATCTGGATATACACCTCAAGTGCCGTAATCTGCAGGACTACGGACCAAATGCTGGAAGGTGGGATTAGAATAGGTGGATCGTTTTTTGGCCTGCACAGACACGATGGGCCAAGTGGTCTCTTTCTGTGCCTTAAGTCTTCTGATTCTATGATTCCCTGTCGCATCTGTTCTGATGATTCAACCTTCTATATCAGTGCTTCTGATATGTCTTCCTTTTAACTCAACTGATGATTCCTCCCCACAGGGCTCTCAACCGAGACTGTTCCGTTTCTCAGGTTTCTGCTCTCACCTCTTCTCCCACTCCCAGAACTACAATAGGGCTCCCCTTGTCCTGACCTGCCATCTCATCAGCCTCCACATTTAACAGATCGTCCACCATTCCCATCGCCTCCAGCATGTTGCCACTACCAAACATGTCTTCCTCTCCCCTTTCTTTTCAGCATTCCGAAGGGATCATTCCCTCTGCACCACCCTGGTCTGCTCCTTAATCACTCCTAATATCCTCTCTCCTTCCTAAACCTTTCCATGCAAGTGCAGGAGATGTAACTCCTGCCCTTTTACCTCCTCTCTACCCGTCCAAGGCCCCACACACTCCTGCCAGGTGAAACAGTGAAAAACTGTTTTCAATTTAGTATATTGTATTTGCTGTTCATGATGCAGTCTCCTCTACAGTGGGAAGACTAACACAGATTGGGTGACTGTTCAGTTCTCCAGCGTGACTCTGAGCTTCGAATTGCCTGACATTTTAATTCTCCCACTCTGACCTCTGTGTTCTTGGCCGCCTACACTTTTCCAAGGAAGCTCAGTGTAGGCTTGAGGAACAGCCCCTCATCTTTCAATTAGGCACGTTACAGTCTTTTGGACTCAACATTGAGTGCAAACAGTCTAGTTCAGTCTTACACAGTGGCCAGGATGAGGGATTGAGTCAATGACAAGGCAACAGAATTTGTGAAAGGAACCAAAGACAATGGCTTTTCTTCTTGATTTGAATTGGAGGACTTTTTGGTTCATCCAGGACTAGATGTTGGACAACACAGGGACAGGGAGGGGTTGAGAGAGGTGATGATGTGATTCAGTGTACATGTGGAACCTGACATTTTTAGAGGATGTCGCTGACAGGCAGCAGGAAGATGAGAAATAGAATGTATCCAAGTGTAGATAGAGGAGCAGCAGAACTGATCTCAAGTATAGAGGTGATGAGTTAAGGGGAAAGCCTAGAGATTTATAGTCAAGTAAGAAAGAGGTTAACTGGTGTATACAAAAATAAATATATGGACTGGATCAACAAATTCAGCAAAAAAAAGTTTGATAAAAATGTTACTTATTAGACAGTAAATTTTGACATGGTCAGTAGCTTTCTCTGAGGACAGTAATCAGTCAGGAGGGATGTTGGAGACAAAACAAAAAGGAGAGAGAGGCAGAGAGGATTAGGGAGGGTATTCCAGAGCTTTGGGCCTTGGCAGCTGCAGGCACGGCCCCACTGATGAAGTGATTAAAATTGGGGATGAGCAAGAGGCCAGAATTAGATCAATGCAGAGATCTCGGTTGGCCTGGAGGAGATTACAGAGATAGGGAGGGGCGAGGCCATAAAGGGATTTGAAAACAAGAATGAGAATTTTAAAATCGAGGTGACACTTGAATGGGAGCGAATGTAGGTCAGCGAGCACAGAGAGATGGCTGAACAGAACTTGGTGCAAGTTAGGACACGGGCACACCCAACCCCAAAATACCCCACTCACCGCCCAAAATGAATCCAATTGTCTCAGCAGAGCCCTGAGTTCCAGTTGGAGACAATGGTAAACATCCAGCTGCTCTTGACTGGATGCCCAGTTTGTTCAGATGAAATTTACAAAATGGAATTAGGTAACTTCCTCAAGGGAGGAACTAGTTTCCAGAAAACAGGTTTTTCAGCTTCAGATATATCAACAGAATTTGAGAGAGAATGAGAAACTCAGGTGCTGCGATACTAAACTAAAAGAGAGAGGGGTCTTTCAAAGATGACATTAACCGAATGTTACACCAAGGGAAATGACCTATACAAATGGAGAAGGAAGTTCTGATCAAAACAGAAATGTCAGAAATTTTCTATTCTTTCTAGATGCTGCCTGACTCGATGAGTGTTTCTGCATTTTTCTGTATTTCGTTTCATCAACAAGCAAATAACAAATGCCCTGAGTCGCTCCCAGACAATCAATAATTAGAGTGGGTTTTCCAGCTTGTGGTGCCGGGACCCCTCATCAAAACACCTTGCAAATCTGGTTGTCAACAGTGCATAGGCTGGAGCTGGGCCTGGGCTAGAACACTAGGTAAAGGATCATCACCAACCCCATTACTCCCACTCCAACAGGCTGACAACACACAACGTGCCGGTTGAACAGTCAGAAATCCTTCTTGCTTCACATGTTGTTCAATGTAACACTGATAAACGCCAGACTTCGTATTGTAACACCCTGATATATCCCAAACCCCTCACTGTAACACCCTGATATATCCCAAACCCCTCACTGTAACACCCTGATATATCCGACACCCCTCACTGTAACACCCTGATATATCCGACACCCCTCACTGGAACACCGTGATATACCCCACACCCCTCACTGTAACACCCTGATATATCCGACACCCCTCACTGTAACACTCTGATATATCCGACACCCCTCACTGTAACACCCTGATATATCCGACACCCCTCACTGTAACACCCTGATATATCCGACATGCCTCACTGTAACACCCTGATATATCCGACACCCCTCACTGTAACACCGTGATATACCCCACACCCCTCACTGTAACACCCTGATATATCCGACACGCCTCACTGTAACACCCTGATATATTCGACACCCCTCACTGTAACACCGTGATATACCCCACACCCCTCACTGTAACACCCTGATATATCCGACACGCCTCACTGTAACACCCTGATATATCCCACACCCCTCACTGCAACACCCTGATATATCCCACACCCCTCACTGTTACACTCTGATATATCCGACACCCCTCACTGTACCACCCTGATATATCCGACACGCCTCACTGTAACACCCTGATATATCCCACACCCCTCACTGTAACACCCTGATATATCCCACACCCCTCACTGTAACACCCTGACATATCCGACACCCCTCACTGTAACACCGTGATATATCCGACACCCCTCACTGTAACACTCTGATATATCCGACACCCCTCACTGTAACACCCTGATATATCCGACACCCCTCACTGTAACACTCTGATATATCCGACACCCCTCACTGTAACACCCTGATATATCCGACACGCCTCACTGTAACACCCTGATATATCCGACACCCCTCACTGTAACACCCTGATATATCCGACACGCCTCACTGTAACACCCTGATATATCCGACACCCCTCACTGTAACACCCTGATATATCCGACATCCCTCACCGTAACACTCTGATATACCCCACACCCCTCACTGTAACACCATGATATATCCCACACCCCTCACTGTAACACTCTGATATACCCCACACCCCTCACTGTAACACTCTGATATATCCCACACCCCTCACTGTAACACTCTGATATACCCCACACCCCTCATTGTAACACCATGATATATCCCACACCCCTCACTGTAACCCTCTGATATACCCCACACCCCTCACTGTAACACTCTGATATATCCCACACCCCTCACTGTAACACTCTGATATACCCCACAGCCCTCATTGTAACACCATGATATATCCCACACCCCTCACTGTAACAC
Source organism: Heterodontus francisci (assembly GCF_036365525.1). NCBI lineage: Eukaryota > Metazoa > Chordata > Chondrichthyes > Heterodontiformes > Heterodontidae > Heterodontus > Heterodontus francisci. The sequence goes on from NC_090376.1 coordinate 2,868,820, forward strand.
TCTGATATACCCCACACCCCTCACTGTAACACTCTGATATATCCCACACCCCTCACTGCAACACTCTGATATACCTCATACACCTCACTGTAACACTCTGATATATCCCACATCCCCACTGTAACACTCTGATATACGCCACACCCCTCACTGCAAAACTCTGATATATCCCACACCCCTGACTGTAAAATTCTGATATACTCCACACCCCTCACTGTAACACTCTGATATATCCCACACCCCTGACTGTAAAACTCTGATATACCCCACACCCCTCACTGTAACACTCTGATATACCCCACACCTCCCACTGTACCACTCTGATATATCGCACACCCCTCACTGTAACACTCTGATATATCGCACACCCCTCACTGTAACACTCTGACATACCCCACACCCCTCACTGTAACACCCTGATATATTCCACACCCCTCACTGTAACCCTCTGATATATCCCACACCCCTCACTGTAACACTCTGACATACCTGACACCACTCACTGTAACACCCTGATATATCCCACACCCCTCACTGTAACACTCTGATATATACGACACCCCTCACTGTAACACCCTGATATACCGCACACCCCTTACTATATCACTCTGATATATCACACACCCCTCAGTGTAACACTCTGATATATCCCACACCCCTCACTGGAACACCGTGATATACCCCACACCCCTCACTAGAACACTCTTGATATACCCCACACCCCTCACTGTCACTCTCTGATATATCGCACACCGCTCACTGTAACACTCTGATATATCCCACACCCCTCACTGTCACACTCTGATATAACCCACACCCCTCACTGTAACACTCTGATATATCCCACACCCCTCACTGTCACACTCTGATATATCCCACACCCCTCACTGTAACACTCTGATATATCCCACACCCCTCACTGTCACACTCTGATATAACCCACACCCCTCACTGTAACCCTCTGATATACCCCACACCCCTCACTGTAACACTCTGATATATCCCACACCCCTCACTGCAACACTCTGATATACCTCATACACCTCACTGTAACACTCTGATATATCCCACATCCCCACTGTAACACTCTGATATACGCCACACCCCTCACTGCAAAACTCTGATATATCCCACACCCCTGACTGTAAAATTCTGATATACTCCACACCCCTCACTGTAACACTCTGATATATCCCACACCCCTGACTGTAAAACTCTGATATACCCCACACCCCTCACTGTAACACTCTGATATACCCCACACCTCCCACTGTACCACTCTGATATATCGCACACCCCTCACTGTAACACTCTGATATATCGCACACCCCTCACTGTAACACTCTGACATACCCCACACCCCTCACTGTAACACCCTGATATATTCCACACCCCTCACTGTAACCCTCTGATATATCCCACACCCCTCACTGTAACACTCTGACATACCTGACACCACTCACTGTAACACCCTGATATATCCCACACCCCTCACTGTAACACTCTGATATATACGACACCCCTCACTGTAACACCCTGATATACCGCACACCCCTTACTATATCACTCTGATATATCACACACCCCTCAGTGTAACACTCTGATATATCCCACACCCCTCACTGGAACACCGTGATATACCCCACACCCCTCACTAGAACACTCTTGATATACCCCACACCCCTCACTGTCACTCTCTGATATATCGCACACCGCTCACTGTAACACTCTGATATATCCCACACCCCTCACTGTCACACTCTGATATAACCCACACCCCTCACTGTAACCCTCTGATATACCCCACACCCCTCACTGTCACTCTCTGATATATCGCACACCGCTCACTGTAACACTCTGATATATCGCACACCCCTCACTGTAACACTCTGATATACCCCACACCCCTCACTGTCACTCTCTGATATATCGCACACCGCTCACTGTAACACTCTGATATATCGCACACCCCTCACTGTAACACTCTGATATATCGCACACCCCTCACTGTAACACTCTGATATAACTCACACCCCTCACTGTAACACCCTGATATATATCCCATACCCCTCACTGTAACACTCTGATATACCCCACACCCTTCACTGTAACACCTTGATATATCCCACACCCCTCACTGTAACACCCTGATATATACCCCACACCCCTCACTGTAACACCCTGATGTATCCGACACCCCTCCCTGTAACACTCTGATATATCCCACACCCCTCACTGTAAAACTCTGATATACCCCACACCCCTCACTGTAAAACTCTGATATATCCCACACCCCTCACTGTAACACTCTGATATATCCCACACCCATCAATGTAACACCCTGATATACCGCACATCCCTCCCTGTAACACTCTGATATATCCCACACCCCTCACTGTAAAACTCTGATATATCCCACACCCCTCACTGTAACACTCTGATATATCCTACACCCATCAATGTAACACCCTGATATACCGCACACCCCTCACTGTAACACTCTGATATACCCCACACCTCTCACTGTAACACCCCGATTTTTCCCACACCCCTTACTGTAACACTCTGATATACCCCACAGCCCTCAATGTAACAGTCTGATATACCTCATCCCCCTCACTGTAACACTCTGATATCCCTCACACCCCTCACTGTAACTGTCTGATATACCCCACACCCCTCACTGTAACACTCTGATATATCCCACACCTCTCACTGTAACTGTCTGATATACCCCACACCCCTCACTGTAACACTCTGATATACCCCACACCCCTCACTGCAAAACTCTGATATATCCCACACCCCTCACTGTAATACTCTGATATATCCCACACTCCTCAATGTAACACACTGATATATCCCATACCCCTCACTGTAACACCCTGATATATCCGACACCCCTGACTGTAAAACTCTGATATACACCACACCCCTCACTGTAACACCCCGATATATCCCACACCCCTCACTGTAATACTCTGATATATCCCACACCCCTCACTGTAACACACTGATATATCCCATACCCCTCACTGTAACACCCTGATATATCGCACACCCCTCACTGTAACACTCTGATATATCCCACACCACTCACTGTAACACTCTGATATATCGCACACCCCTCACTGTAACACTCTGATATATCCCACACCTCTCACTGTAACTGTCGGATATACCCCACACCCCTCACTGTAACACTCTGATATATCGCACACCCCTCACTGTAACACTCTGATATATCCCACACCTCTCACTGTAACTGTCTGATATACCCCACACCCCTCACTGCAAAACTCTGATATATCCCACACCCCTGACTGTAAAATTCTGATATAACCCACACCCCTCACTGTAACACTCTGATATACGCCACACCCCTCACTGCAAAACTCTGATATATCCCACACCCCTGACTGTAAAATTCTGATATACCCCACACCCCTCACTGTAACACTCTGATATATCCCACACCCCTGACTGTAAAACTCTGATATACCCCACACCCCTTACTGCAAAACTCTGATATATCCCACACCCCTGACTGTAAAATTCTGATATACCCCACACCCCTCACTGTAACACTCTGATATACGCCACACCCCTCACTGCAAAACTCTGATATATCCCACACCCCTGACTGTAAAACTCTGATATACCCCACACCCCTTACTGCAAAACTCTGATATATCCCACACCCCTGACTGTAAAATTCTGATATACCCCACACCCCTCACTGTAACACTCTGATATATCGCACACCCCTCACTGTAACACTCTGATATATCCCACACCCCTCACTGTAACACTCTGATATATCCCACACCCCTCACTGTAACGCTCTGATATATCGCACACCCCTCACTGTAACACTCTGATATATCCCACACCCCTCACTGTAACACTCTGATATATCGCACACCCCTCACTGTAACACTCTGATATATCCCACACCCCTCACTGTAACACTCTGATATACCCCACACCCCTCACTGTAACACTCTGATATACGCCACACCTCTCACTGTAACACTCTGATATATACGACACCCCTCACTGTAACGCTCTGATATACCCCACACCCCTCACTGTAACACTCTGACATACCCGACACCCCTCACTGTAACACCCTGATATATCCCACACCCCTCACTGTAACGCTCTGATATACCCCACACCCCTCACTGTAACACTCTGACATACCCGACACCCCTCACTGTAACACCCTGATATATCCCACACCCCTCACTGTAACACCGTGATATATCCCACACCCCTCACTGTAACACTCTGATATATCCCACACCCCTCACTGTGACGCTCTGATATATCCCACACCCCTCACTGTAACACTCTGACATACCCCACACCCCTCACTAGAACACTCTTGATATACCCCACACCCCTCACTGTCACTCTCTGATATATAGCACACCGCTCACTGTCACACTCTGATATACCCCACACCCCTCACTGTCACTCTCTGATATATCGCACACCGCTCACTGTAACACTCTGATATATCCCACACCCCTCACTGTCACACTCTGATATAACCCACACCCCTCACTGTAACACCCTGATATATTCCACACCCCTCACTGTAACCCTCTGATATATCCTACACCCGTCACTGTAACACCCTGATATATCCCATACCCCTCACTGTAACACTCTGATATACCCCACACCCCTCACTGTAACACTCTGATATATCCCACACCCCTCACTGCAACACTCTGATATACCTCATACACCTCACTGTAACACTCTGATATATCCCACATCCCCACTGTAACACTCTGATATACGCCACACCCCTCACTGCAAAACTCTGATATATCCCACACCCCTGACTGTAAAATTCTGATATACTCCACACCCCTCACTGTAACACTCTGATATATCCCACACCCCTGACTGTAAAACTCTGATATACCCCACACCCCTCACTGTAACACTCTGATATACCCCACACCTCTCACTGTACCACTCTGATATATCGCACACCCCTCACTGTAACACTCTGATATATCCCACACCCCTCACTGTAACACTCTGATATATCGCACACCCCTCACTGTAACACTCTGACATACCCCACACCCCTCACTGTAACACCCTGATATATTCCACACCCCTCACTGTAACCCTCTGATATATCCCACACCCCTCACTGTAACACTCTGACATACCCGACACCACTCACTGTAACACCCTGATATATCCCACACCCCTCACTGTAACACTCTGATATATACGACACCCCTCACTGTAACACCCTGATACACCGCACACCCCTTACTATATCACTCTGATATATCACACACCCCTCAGTGTAACACTCTGATATATCCCACACCCCTCACTGGAACACCGTGATATACCCCACACCCCTCACTAGAACACTCTTGATATATCCCACACCCCTCACTGTCACTCTCTGATATATCGCACACCGCTCACTGTAACACTCTGATATATCGCACACCCCTCACTGTAACACTCTGATATATCCCACACCCCTCACTGTCACACTCTGATATAACCCACACCCCTCACTGTAACCCTCTGATATACCCCACATCCCTCACTGGAACACTCTGATATACCCCACACCCCTCACTGTAACACTCTGATATATCCCACACCCATCAATGTAACACCCTGATATACCGCACACCCCTCACTGTAACACTCTGATATACCCCACACCTCTCACTGCAACACCCCGATTTTTCCCACACCCCTTACTGTAACACTCTGATATATCCCACACCCCTGACTGTAAAACTCTGATATACCCCACACCCCTCACTGTCACTCTCTGATATATCCCACACCCCTCACTGTAACACTCTGATATATCGCACACCCCTCACTGTAACACTCTGATATACCCCACACCCCTCACTGTAACACTCTGATATATCCCACACCCATCAATGTAACACTCTGATATACACCACACCCCTCACTGTAACACCCTGATGTATCCGACACCCCTCCCTGTAACACTCTGATATATCCCACACCCCTCACTGTAAAACTCTGATATACCCCACACCCCTCACTGTAAAACTCTGATATATCCCACACCCCTCACTGTAAAACTCTGATATATCCCACACCCCTCACTGTAAAACTCTGATATACCCCACACCCCTCACTGTAAAACTCTGATATATCCCACACCCCTCACTGTAAAACTCTGATATACCCCACATCCCTCACTGGAACACTCTGATATACCCCACACCCCTCACTGTAACACTCTGATATATCCCACACCCATCAATGTTCTTTTCTTTTGGGCCTCCTTATCTCGAGAGACAATGGATACGCGCCTGGAGGTGGTCAGTGGTTTGTGAAGCAGCGCCTGGAGTGGCTATAAAGGCCAATTCTGGAGTGACAGGCTCTTCCACAGGTGCTGCAGAGAAATTTGTTTGTTGGGGCTGTTGCACAGTTGGCTCTCCCCTTGCGCCTCTGTCTTTTTTCCTGCCAACTACTAAGTCTCTTCGACTCGCCACAATTTAGCCCTGTCTTTATGGCTGCCCGCCAGCTCTGGCGAATGCTGGCAACTGACTCCCACGACTTGTGATCAATGTCACACGATTTCATGTCACGTTTGCAGACGTCTTTATAACGGAGACATGGACGGCCGGTGGGTCTGATACCAGTGGCGAGCTCGCTGTACAATGTGTCTTTGGGGATCCTGCCATCTTCCATGCGGCTCACATGGCCAAGCCATCTCAAGCGCCGCTGACTCAGTAGTGTGTATAAGCTGGGGGTGTTGGCCGCTTCAAGGACTTCTGTGTTGGAGATATAGTCCTGCCACCTGATGCCAAGTATTCTCCGAAGGCAGCGAAGATGGAATGAATTGAGACGTCGCTCTTGGCTGGCATACGTTGTCCAGGCCTCGCTGCCGTAGAGCAAGGTACTGAGGACACAGGCCTGATACACTCGGACTTTTGTGTTCCGTGTCAGTGCGCCATTTTCCCACACTCTCTTGGCCAGTCTGGACATAGCAGTGGAAGCCTTACCCATGCGCTTGTTGATTTCTGCATCTAGAGACAGGTTACTGGTGATAGTTGAGCCTAGGTAGGTGAACTCTTGAACCACTTCCAGAGCGTGGTCGCCAATATTGATGGATGGAGCATTTCTGACATCCTGCCCCATGATGTTCGTTTTCTTGAGGCTGATGGTTAGGCCAAATTCATTGCAGGCAGACGCAAACCTGTCGATGAGACTCTGCAGGCATTCTTCAGTGTGAGATGTTAAAGCAGCATCGTCAGCAAAGAGGAGTTCTCTGATGAGGACTTTCCGTACTTTGGACTTCGCTCTTAGACGGGCAAGGTTGAACAACCTGCCCCCTGATCTTGTGTGGAGGAAAATTCCTTCTTCAGAGGATTTGAACGCATGTGAAAGCAGCAGGGAGAAGAAAATCCCAAAAAGTGCGGGTGCGAGAACACAGCCCTGTTTCACACCACTCAGGATAGGAAAGGGCTCTGATGAGGAGCCACCATGTTGAATTGTGCCTTTCATATTGTCATGGAATGAGGTGATGATACTTAGTAGCTTTGGTGGACATCCGATCTTTTCTAGTAGTCTGAAGAGACCACGTCTGCTGACGAGGTCAAAGGCTTTGGTGAGATCAATGAAAGCAATGTAGAGGGGCATCTGTTGTTCACGGCATTTCTCCTGTATCTGACGAAGGGAGAACAGCATGTCAATAGTCGATCTCTCTGCACGAAAGCCACACTGTGCCTCAGGGTAGACGCGCTCGGCCAGCTTCTGGAGCCTGTTCAGAGCGACTCGAGCAAAGACTTTCCCCACTATGCTGAGCAGGGAGATTCCACGGTAGTTGCTGCAGTCACCGCGGTCACCTTTGTTTTTATAGAGGGTGATGATGTTGGCATCGCGCATGTCCTGGGGTACTGCTCCCTCGTCCCAGCACAGGCATAGCAGTTCATGTAGTGCTGAGAGTATAGCAGGCTTGGCACTCTTGATTATTTCAGGGGTAATGCTGTCCTTCCCAGGGGCTTTTCCGCTGGCTAGGGAATCAATGGCATCACTGAGTTCCGATTTGGTTGGCTGTATGTCCAGCTCATCCATGACTGGTAGAGGCTGGGCTGCATTGAGGGCAGTCTCAGTGACAGCATTCTCCCTGGAGTACAGTTCTAGGTAGTGCTCAACCCAGCGGTCCATCTGTTTGCGTTGGTCAGTGATTATGTCCCCCGATTTAGATTTGAGGGGGGTGATCTTCTTGATGGTTGGCCCAAGAGCTCTCTTCATGCCATCATACATTCCTCTGATGTTTCCGGTGTCTGAGGCCAGCTGAATATGGCTGCATAGGTGTTGCCTATGCAACAATGTAACACCCTGATATACCGCACATCCCTCACTGTAACACTCTGATATATCCCACACCCCTCACTGTCACTCTCTGATATACCCCACACCCCTCTCTGTAACACTCTGATATATCCCACACCTCTCACTGTAACTGTCTGATATACCCCACACCCCTCACTGTAACACTCTGATATACCTCATCCCCCTCACTGTAACACTCTGATATCCCTCACACCCCTCACTGTAACTGTCTGATATACCCCACACCCCTCTCTGTAACACTCTGATATATCCCACACCTCTCACTGTAACTGTCTGATATACCCCACACCCCTCACTGTAACACTCTGATATACCCCACACCCCTCACTGCAAAACTCTGATATACCCCACACCCCTCACTGTAACACCCCGATATATCCCACACCCCTCACTGTAATACTCTGATATACCCCACACCCCTCACTGCAAAACTCTGATATACCCCACACCCCTCACTGTAACACCCCGATATATCCCACACCCCTGACTGTAAAATTCTGATATACCCCACACCCCTCACTGTAACACTCTGATATATCGCACACCCCTCACTGTAACACTCTGATATATCCCACACCACTCACTGTAACACTCTGATATATCGCACACCCCTCACTGTAACACTCTGATATATCCCACACCCCTCACTGTAACACTCTGATATACCCCACACCCCTCACTGTAACACTCTGATATACGCCACACCTCTCACTGTAACACTCTGATATATACGACACCCCTCACTGTAACGCTCTGATATATCCCACACCCCTCACTGTAACACTCTGACATACCCGACACCCCTCACTGTAACACCCTGATATATCCCACACCCCTCACTGTAACGCTCTCATATACCCCACACCCCTCACTGTAACACTCTGACATACCCGACACCCCTCACTGTAACATCCTGATATATCCCACACCCCTCACTGTAACACCGTGATATATCCCACACCCCTCACTGTAACACTCTGATATATCCCACACCCCTCACTGTAACGCTCTGATATATCCCACACCCCTCACTGTAACACTCTGATATATCCCACACCCCTCACTGTAACACTCTGATATATCGCACACCCCTCACTGTAACACTCTGATATATCCCACACCTCTCACTGTAACTGTCTGATATACCCCACACCCCTTACTGGAACACTCTGATATACCCCACACCCCTCACTGCATAACTCTGATATATCCCACACCCCTGACTGTAAAATTCTGATTTACCCCACACCCCTCACTGTAACACTCTGATATACGCCACACCCCTCACTGTAACACTCTGATATATCCCACACCCCTGACTGTAAAACTCTGATATACCCCACACCCCTTACTGCAAAACTCTGATATATCCCACACCCCTCACTGTAACACTCTGATATATCGCACACCCCTCACTGTAACACTCTGATATATCCCACACCCCTCACTGTAACACTCTGATATATCCCACACCCCTCACTGTAACGCTCTGATATATCGCACACCCCTCACTGTAACACTCTGATATATCCCACACCCCTCACTGTAACACTCTGATATATCGCACACCCCTCACTGTAACACTCTGATATATCCCACACCCCTCACTGTAACACTCTGATATACCCCACACCCCTCACTGTAACACTCTGATATATACGACACCCCTCACTGTAACGCTCTGATATACCCCACACCCCTCACTGTAACACTCTGACATACCCGACACCCCTCACTGTAACACCCTGATATATCCCACACCCCTCACTGTAACACTGTGATATATCCCACACCCCTCACTGTAACACTCTGATATATCCCACACCCCTCACTGCAACGCTCTGATATATCCCACACCCCTCACTCTAACACTCTGACATACCCCACACCCCTCACTAGAACACTCTTGATATACCCCACACCCCTCACTGTCACTCTCTGATATATAGCCCACCGCTCACTGTAACACTCTGATATACCCCACACCCCTCACTGTCACTCTCTGATATATCGCACACCGCTCACTGTAACACTCTGATATATCCCACACCCCTCACTGTCACTCTCTGATATATCGCACACCGCTCACTGTAACACTCTGATATATCCCACACCCCTCACTGTCACACTCTGATATAACCCACACCCCTCACTGTAACACCCTGATATATTCCACACCCCTCACTGTAACCCTCTGATATATCCCACACCCCTCACTGTAACACCCTGATATATTCCACACCCCTCACTGTAACACTCTGATATAACCCACATCCCTCACTGTAACACTCTGATATACCCCACACCCCTCACTGTAACACCCTGATATATTCCACACCCCTCACTGTAACCCTCTGACATACCCGACACCCCTCATTGTAACACTCTGATATATCCCATACCCCTCACTGTAACACTCTGATATAACCCACATCCCTCACTGTAACACTCTGATATACCCCACACCCCTCACTGTAACACTCTGACATACCCGACACCCCTCACTGTAACACCCTGATATACCCCACATCCCTCACTGTAACACCCTGATATATTCCACACCCCTCACTGTAACCCTCTGACATACCCGACACCCCTCACTGTAACACCGTGATCTCCCCCACACCCCTCACTGTAACACCCTGATATATTCCACACCCCTCACTGTAACACCCTGATATATCCCACACCCCTCACTGTAACACCCTGATATATCCCACACCCCTCACTGTAACACTCTGATATACCGCAGACCCCTCACTGTAACACCCTGATATATCCCACACCCCTCACTGTAACACCCTGATATATTCCACACCCCTCACTGTAACCCTCTGACATACCCGACACCCCTCACTGTAACACCCTGATATATCCCACACCCCTCACTGTAACACTCTGATATATACGACACCCCTCACTGTAACACCCCTATATATCCCACACCCCTCACTGTAACACCCTGATATATTCCACACCCCTCACTGTAACACCCTGATATACCGCACACCCCTCAGTGTAACACTCTGATATACCCCACATCCCTCACTGTAACACTCTGATATATCCCACACCCCTCACTATATCACTCTGATGTACCCCACACCCTTCACTGTAATACTCTGATATATCCCACATCCCTCACGATATCACTCTGATATACCCCACACCCCTCACTGTAACACTCTGACATACCCCACACCCCTCACTGTAACACCCTGATATACCCCACACCCCTCACTGTAACACCCTGATATACCCCACACAACTCACTGTAACACCGTGATATACCCCACACCCCTCACTGTAACACTCTGATATACCGCACACCCCTCAGTGTAACACTCTGATATACCCCACACCCCTCACTGTAACACTCTGATATATCCCACACCCCTCACTATATCACTCTGATGTACCCCACACCCCTCACTGTAACACTCTGATATACCGCACACCCGTCACTATATCACTCTGATATATCCCACACCCCACTGTAACACTCTGATATATACCACACCCCACTGTAACACTCCGATATATCCCACACGTCTCACTGTAACACTCTGATATACCCCACACCCCTCACTGTAACACTCTGTTATATCCCACACCCCTCACTATATCACTCTGATATTCCCCACACCCCTCACTGTAAGGAGACCAAAACTGCACACAATATTCCAGATGTGGTCTTACCAAGGCCCTGTATAACTGCAAGAAGACATCCTTGCTCCTGTACTCAAATCCTCTTGCAATGAAGGCCAACAGACTGTTCACCTTCCTAACTGCTTTCTGCACCTGAATACTTGCTTTCAGTGACTGGTACACAAGGACACCCAGGTCTTGTTGCACCTCCCCCTTTCTCAATCTATCACCATTCAGATAATAATCTGCCTTTCTGTTTTTACAGCCAAAGTGGATAACCTCACATTTATCCACATTATACTGCATCTGCCATGCATTTGCCCACTCACCCACCTTGTCCAAATCACATTGGAGCCTCTTTGCATCCTCCTCACAGCTCATATTTCCCCCCCCAGCTTTGTGTCATCTGCAAACTTGGAAATGTTACATTTAGTCCCCTCACTCAAGTCATTAATATATATTGTGAATAGCTGGGGCCCAAGCACTGATCCCTGCGGTACCCCACTAGTCACTGCCTGCCACTCGGAAAAAGACCCATTTATTCCTACTCTCTGTTTCCTGTCTGTCAACCAATTCTCAATCCATGCCAGTATATTACCCTCAATCCCATTTGCTTTAATTTTACACACTCAACTCTTATGTGGGATCTTATCAAAAGCGTTCTGAAAATCCAAATACACCACATCCACTGGTTCTCCCTTATCTATTCTACTAGTTACATCCTCAAAAAACTCCAGTAGATTTGTTAAGCACGATTTCCCTTTCGTAAACCCATGCGGACTTTGTCCAATTCAGTTTATGCTTTCCAGGCCGATATTCCACATCCCTCATTTTAACACACACACACCCACTGTACTCTCTAATATAGCCACAGTTTGAGGTTCTTGCAGCTTGTATAGTTAAGAGTGAGGGCTGTAGAGTGGATGAGCAGATCGGCCCTGGCACCAGGGTACAGGAAGCCGTTCAAGCGGGGAGAGCAAAAAGGAAAGTACTGGTAATAGGAGACAGTATAGTGAGGGGGATTGACAAGTGGTAGAAGTGTCAGTGGGGGAGCATTTCGGGGATAATGACCATAACTCTGTGAGGGCAGCACAGTGGTTAGCACCGCAGCCTCACAGCTCCAGCGACCCAGGTTCGATTCTGGGTACTGCCTGTGTGGAGTTTGCATGTTCTCCCTGTGACCGCGTGGGTTTTCGCCGGGTGCTCCGGCTTCCTCCCACCGCCAAAGACTTGCAGGTTGATAGGTAAATTGGCCATTATAAATTGCCCCTAGTATAGGTAGGTGGTAGGGGAAATGAGGGAAGGTGGGGATGTGGTAGGAATATGGGATTAATGTCGGATTAGTATAAATGGGTGGTTGATGGTCGGCCCAGTCTCGGTGGGCCGAAGGGCCTGTTTCAGTGCTGTATCTCTAAATAAATAAAGATTTAACGTAGTTATGGAAAAGTACAAAGATGGACTGGAAATAAAGGTACTGAATTGGGGGAAGGCCGATTTCAATATGATAAAACAGGATCTGGCCAAAGTGGACTGGGAGCAGCTACTTGTAGGAAAGACTACATCAGACCAGTGGGAGTCATTCAAAAAGGAAATAGTGAGAGTTCAGAGCCAACATGTACCCGTAAAGGTGAAGGGTAGGACCAACAAGTCCAGGGAACCCTGGATGTCAAGGGATATGGAGGATTGGATCAGGAAACAAAAAGGAGGCTTATGGCAGATTCAGTGTGCTGAAAACAGCGGAGGCACTAGAGGGATATAGAAAGTGTAGGGGGGTACTTAAAAAAAGTGATTAGGAGAGCGAAGAGGGGACATGAAAAAACACTGGCGGGCAAGATAAAGGAAAATGCCAAGGCATTTTATAAGTATATTAAGGGCAAGAGGATAACCAGGGAAAGAGTAGGGCCCATTAGGGACCAAAGTGGCAATGTGTGTGTGGAGCCGGAGGACATTAGAATTAGAATTAGAATTAGAATATTACAGCGCAGTACAGGCCCTTCGGCCCTCGATGTTGCGCCGATCATCTGACCTACACTATTCCATTTACATCCATATGTCTATCCAATGACCACTTAAATGCCCTTAAAGTTGGCGAGTCTACTACTGTTGCAGGCAGGGCGTTCCACGCCCCTACTACTCTCTGCGTAAAGAAACTACCTCTGACATCTGTCCTATATCTTTCACCCCTCAACTTAAAGCTATGTCCCCTCGTGTTTGCCATCCTCATCCGAGGAAAAAGACTCTCACTATCCACCCTATCTAACCCTCTGATTATCTTGTATGTCTCTATTAAGTCACCTCTCCTCCTCCTTCTCTCTAACGAAAACAACCCCAAGTCCCTCAGCCTTTCCTCGTAAGACCTTCCTTCCATACCAGGCAACATCCTAGTAAATCTCCTCTGCACCCTTTCCAAAGCTTCGACATCCTTCCTATAATGCGGTGACCAGAACTGCACGCAATACTCCAGGTGCGGCCTCACCAGAGTTTTGTACAGCTGCATCATGACCCCGTGGCTCTGAAACTCGATCCCCCTACTAATAAAGGCTAACACACCATATGCCTTCTTAACAGCCCTATTAACCTGGGTAGCAACTTTCAGGGATTTATGTACCTGGATACCAAGATCTCTCTGCTCATCTACACTACCAAGAATCTTCCCATTAGCCCAGTACTCTGCATTGCTGTTACTCCTTCCAAAGTGAATCACCTCACACTTCTCCGCATTAAACTCCATTTGCCATCTCTCAGCCCAGCTCTGCAGCCTATCTATGTCCCTCTGTACCCTACAACACCCTTCGACACTATCCACAACTCCACCGACCTTCGTGTCATCCGCAAATTTACTAACCCACCCTTCTACACCCTCATCCAGGTCGTTTATAAAAATGACAAACAGCAGTGGCCCCAAAACAGAACCTTGCGGTACACCACTAGTAACTAAACTCCAGGATGAACATTTGCCATCAACCACCACCCTCTGTCTTCTTTCAGCTAGCCAATTTCTGATCCAAAGCTCTAAATCACCTTCAACCCCATACTTGCGTATTTTCTGCAATAGCCTACCGTGGGGAACCTTATCAAACGCCTTACTGAAATCCATATACACCACATCCACGGCTTTACCCTCATCCACCTGTTTGGTCACCTTCTCGAATAACTCAATAAGGTTTGTGAGGCACGACCTACCTTTCACAAAACCGTGCTATCGCAAATGAACTTATTCTTTTCAAGATGATTATAAATCCTGTCTCTTATAACCTTTTCCAACATTTTACCCACAACCGAAGTAAGGCTCACAGGTCTATAATTACCAGGGTTGTCTCTACTCCCCTTCTTGAACAAGGGGACAACATTTGCTATCCTCCAGTCCTCCGGCACTACTCCTGTCGACAATGACGACTTGAAGATCAACAACAACGGCTCTGCAATCTCCTCCCTGGCTTCCCAGAGAATCCTAGGATAAATCCCATCTGGCCCAGGGGACTTATCTATTTTCACTCTTTCCAAAATTGCTAACACCTCCTCCTTGTGAATCTCAATCCCATCTCGCCTAGTAGGCTGTATCTCAGTAATCTCCTCGGCAACATTTTCTTTCTCTACTGTAAATACTGACGAAAAATATTCATTTAACGCTTCCCCTATCTCCTCTGATTCCGCACACAACTTCCCACTACTATCCTTGATTGGCCCTGTTCTAACTCTTATCATTCGTTTATTCCTGATATACCTATAGAATAGGACATAGGTGAGGTTTTCAAATATTACTTTTCATCTGTGTTCACTATGGAGAAGGACGATGTAGGGAGGGGGATTGTGATATACGTGAACAAATTAGCATTGAAAGGGAGGTGGTATTAGTGGGCTTAAAAGTGGATAATTCCCCAGGCCCAGATGAGATGTATCCCAGGCTGTTATGTGAGGCAAGGGAGGAGATTGCAGGGGCTCTGACACAAATTTTAAAATCCTCTCTGGCCACAGGAGAGGTTCCAGAGGACTGGAGGACAGCGAATGTGGTGTCATTATTCAAGAAGGGTAGCAGGGATAAACCAGGTAATTACAGGCCAGTGAGTCTAACATCAGTGGTTGGGAAACTATTGGAAAAAATTCGAGGGACAGGATTAATCTCCACCTGGAGAGGCAGGGATTAGTCAGGGATAGTCAGCATGGCTTTGTCAGGGGGAGATCATGTCTAACAAATTTGATTGAATTTTTCGAGGAGGTGACCAGTTGTGCAGATGAGGGTAAAGCAGTTGACGTAGTCTACATGGACTTCAGTAGGCTTTTGATAAGGTCCCACATGGGAGATTGGTCAAGAAGGTAAGAGCCCGTGGGATCCAGGGCAAATTTGCAAATTGGATGCAAAATTGGCTTCGTGGCAGGAGGCAGAGGGTGATGGTCGAGGGTTGTTTTTGCGATTGGAATCTGTGACCAGTGGTGTACCACAGGGATCAGTGCTGGGACCCTTGCTGTTTGCAGTGTACATTAATGATTTAGACGTGAATACAGGAGGTATGATCAGTAAGTTCGCAGATGACACAAAAATTGGTGGTGTTGTAATTAGTGAGGAGGAAAGCGTTAGATTACAGGATATAGATGGGCTGGTAAGATGGAGCAGTGGCAAATGGAACCTCATCGAAACCTACAAAATTCTAACAGGACTGGACAGACTAGATGCAGGAAGGATGTTCCCGATGGCAGGAGAGTTCAGGACCAGGGGTCACAGCCTAAGGATAAGGGGTAAACCATTTAGGACTGAGATGAGGAGGGTTTCCTTCACCCAGAGTGGTGAACCTGTGGAATTCTCTACCACGGAAAACAGTTGAGGCCAAATCATTAAATCTATTCAAGAAAGAGTTGGATGTAGTTCTTAGGGCTAAAGGAATCAAGGGATACGGGGAGAAAGCAGGAACAGGGTACTGAGTTTGGATGATCAGCCATGATCATATTGAATGACGGAGCAGGCTCGAAGGGCTGAATGGCCTACTCCTGCTCCTATTTATCTATGTTTCTATGAATTTAATCCTGAGAAGTGTGAGGTGATGCATTTTGGGAGGACTATCAAGGCAAGGGAATATACCATGGATGGTAGGACCCTAGGAAGTACAGAGGGTCAGAGGGACTTTGGTGTACTTGTCCATAGATCACTGAAGGGAGCGGCACAGGTAGATAAGGTGGTTAGGAAGGCATATGGGATTCTTGCCTTTATTGGCCAAGGCATAGAATATAAGAGCAGGGAGGTTATGATGGATCTGTATAAAACGCTAGTTAGGCCACAGCTGGAGTACTGTGTACAGTTCTGGGCACCACACTATAGGAACAATGTGACTGCACTGGAGAGGGTGCAGAGGAGATTCACCAGGATGTTGCCTGGGCTGGAGCATTTCAGCTATGAAGAAAGACTGGATAGGCTAGGGTTGTTTTCCTTGGAGCAGAGAAGGCTGAGGGGGAGGACATGATTGAGGTGTATAAGATTATGAGGGGCTTTGATAGGTTCGATAGGAAGAAACATTTTCCTTTATTGGAGGTGTCAATAACCAGTGGGCATAGATTTAAGGTAAGGGGCAGGAGGTTTAGAGGGGATTTGAGGAAACATTTTTTCACCCAGAGGGTGGTTGGAATCTGGAACGCACTGCCTGAAGAGGTGGTAGAGGCCGGAACCCTCACAACATTTAAGAAGTATTTAGATGAGCACGTGAAATGCCATAGCATACAAAGCTATGGGCCAGGTGCTGGAAAATGGGATTAGAATAGATAGGCTTGATGGCCAGCCCAGACACAATGGGCTGAAGGGCCTGTTTCTGTGCTGTATAACTCTATGACTCTATGACTGTTCTCTGCAACAAAGAGCGAGAGTCCAGACGGCTGTGTTGCTACCCGGTGCCAGGGTTCGCTACATCTGTTGTGGGCTGGAGAGGAGCTTACAGTGGGAGGGGGAGGATCCAGTCGTCATGGTCCATGTAGGTACCAACGACATAGGCAGGACAAGGAAAGAGGTTCTGCATAGTCAGTATGAGGAGATAGGCACCAAATTAAGAAGCAGAACATCAAAGATAATAATCTCTGGATTATTACCTGAGCCAAGTGCAAATTGGTATAGGGCAAATAAGATTAGAGAAATGAATGCGTGGCTCAAAGACTGGTGTGGTAGAAGTGGGTTCCGGTTCATGGGGCACTGGCGACAGTACTGGGGAAAGTGGGGGCTGTACCGTTGGGACTAGTGTTCTAGCGAGCCGCATAATGAGGGAAGTAGAGAGGGTTTTAAACTAAATAGTCAGGGCAAGGGATCAAATTTGGGAAGATGCAATTCAAAGAGTTAGAGACAAGGCAAGAAAGAAAGATATTAATATGGGAAAAGATAAACAGACTGTAACAGGAAGGGACAGTGAGTACAAATCTAAGAATAAATTAGCAGATGAGGCTAGAGGTTACGAAAATAATAAAAGGACAAAACTAAAGGCTCTGTATCTGAATGCACGTAGCATTCAAACAAAACAGATGAACTGAGAGCACAAATAGAAATAAATAAGTACGATCTGATAGTCATTACAGAGATATGGCTGCAGGATGACATAGATTGGGACCTGAATATTGAAGGGTACATGGCATTTAGGAAGGACAGGAAGCTAGGAAAAGGTGGAGGGGTAGCTCTGCTAATTAATGATGGTAATAGCACAATAGAGAGGGATGACCCAAGTTCAGGAGACCAGGATGTAGAAGTGTTTTAGGTAGAGATGAGAAGTGATAAAGCCAAGAAGTCACTTGTGGGAGTGGTGTACAGGCCACCTAACAGTAACCACACGGTAGGATGGGGTATAAAGGAAGAAATATCGACTGGAAAAATCAAATGAGCAAATTTGCCGAGATGAGGAGTACATAAAATGTTTTCGGGATAATTTCTTGGAACAATACGTTCTGGAGCCAACCAGAGAGCAGGCTATACTAGACCTGGTATTGTGCAACGAGATAGGATTAATTAATAACCTCATAGTGAAGGCACCCCTAGGTATCAGCGATCATAATATGATTGAATTTTACATTTAGTTTGAGGGAGAGAAGAGTGGGTCTAAGACTGGTATTTTAAACTTAAATAAGGGCAATTATGAGGGCATGAAAGCAAAGCTAGCTAAAGTGAACTGGCAAATCCGGTTAAGGGATAGGTCAATAGAGATGCAGTGGCAGACATTTAAGGGGATATTTCAGAATACACAGAATAGATACATTCCAACAAGAAAGAAAAACTCCAAGGGGAGGACCCATATACATGGCTAACTATGGGCGGCACCGTGGCACAGTGGTTAGCACTGCAGCCTCACAGCTCCAGGGACCAGGGTTCGATTCTGGGTACTGCCTGTGCGGAGTTTGCAAGTTCTCCCTGTGTCTGCGTGGGTTTCCTCCGGGTGCTCCGGTTTCCTCCCACATGCCAAAGACTTGCAGGTTGATAGGTTAATTGGCCATTATAAATTGCCCCTAGTATAGGTAGGTGGTAGGGAAATATATAGGGACTGGTGGGGATGTTATTGGAATATGGGATTCGTGTAAGATTAGTATAAATGGGTGGTTGATGGTCGGCACAGACTCGGTGGGCCGAAGGGCCTGTTTCAGTGCTGTATCTCTAAACTAAACTAAACTAAACTAAAAGAGTTAAAGATAGTATCAAACTGAAAGAAAAAGCTTACAATTGCACAATTCCTTCAAGGCAGAAAAACCCAAAAAGAAAAGTTAGTCAACCATGGCTAACAAAGGAAGTTAAGGATTGTATTAGATTGAAAGAAAGTTCCTATAAAGTTGCCAGAAATAGTAGTGTACATGAGGATGGGAAGGATTTTAGAATACAGCAAAGGGGGCCCAAGAAACTGATTAAGAAAGGGAGAATAGAATATGAATGTAAACTCGCAAAAAACAAAAATGGACTATAATAGGTACGTAAAAAGGAAGTGTTTGGCTAAGACAAATGTGGGTCCGTTACATGAAGAGTCAGGAGAATTTATAATGGGGAATAGAGAAATGGCAGAAAAGCTAAATTTTTACTTTGTGTCTGTCTTCACTGAGGAAGATACAAGAAATCTCCCAGTATTGGAGATACAGGGGCCTAGGGTGAATGAGGAATTGAAGGAAATTAATGTCAGTAAGAAGGTTGTATTGGAGAAATGCGATTTGAGGAAAAATGGTACATTTCATTACAGGGTTTGAGAGAAATATAAGATACAGGAAGAAAAACCATGCATTTCACGCATTCATTTCCATTCATTCACCAATCTTAAAGCTTATTAAAAATGGTCTATTCTGGGTGCCAGGGCTGCTTTAATTTTTCCTTTCTTTTCCTCAGGAGTGTAGTAGTGGGCAGGGCTATCCAGAACTCTCTGAGTCATGCAAAGACTTTTTACTTCAGGAGATGGGTGGTTTTCTTTTCCTCTGACTGTGGGGGAGGATTCTTTGTTACTCTCCCCTTTGTTCTCTGGGACACTCCTACCTGCAGGTATCTGTGCAGACTTGACTGCACTCTCCTGTGACACTTCAGCTAGGTGAGGCATCACCCTCACGGTTTCTGTGTGCCCTAGAGGTCTCTCTTTGTCTCTGCAGGTTCCTGTAAATGCTGTTCGCAACTCTGGTGGGGGTGCTTCTCGAGTCTACATTTACATAGGAGGATGTGGAGTCTAACTTTTCACATTTTTCAGGGCTGGTTGACTGGACAGTAGGGGTTTTCAGCTGGGATTTTTCCCAGACTTCCTTTAACCTACCCTCTTGGTCACTTTTTCCCCTTTTCTTTCTAAACTTTTGCCAGCTGTGTGCCTGCCTGTCCCCCTTTGTTCTCAGCGGGGGTCCCTTACAGTTCATCAGCCCTCTGCTGGAGGGTCCTCCTAACACAGGTACAGGACATAGGGCTGCAAGTTTCACTGTAGGTTGAGGTTTCCCCTCAACCTGGCACATGTGAGAACTCCTGCAGTACTCCACCACATCTTTGTGGAGTTTTGGTCGGTCAAATTGCTGTCTTATGTGGGCTTTGGTCTTTCGTATACCAGCATGTACAGTTACTGTAGTCTCGTGGCCCTTCTTAATATTTCTCTCCGGTACCTCTGCGGCACCACTAACTGCTGAACTACTGTCCACTCCTTGCTCTCAGGTCTGTGAGGAGAACTCCATTTCCATTTAGGGCGGCACAGTGGCGCAGTGGTTAGCACCGCAGCCTCACAGCTCCAGGAACCTGGGTTCAATTCCGGGTACTGCCTGTGTGGAGTTTGCAAGTTCTCTCTGTGTCTGCGTGGGTTTTCTCCGGGTGCTCCGGTTTCCTCCCACAAGCCAAAAGACTTGCAGGTTGGTAGGTAAATTGGCCATTATAAATTGTCACTAGTATAGGTAGGTGGTAGGGAAATATAGTGACAGGTGGGGATGTTTGGTAGGAATATGGGATTAGTGTAGGATAAGTATAAATGGGTGGTTGATGGTCGGCACAGACTCGGTGGGCCGAAGGGCCTGTTTCAGTGCTGTATCTCTAATCTAATCTACCTCATTCTTTAAATAGTAGCAGTCAGGGACTCCCTCTGCTTCACTTTCAGACTGCATCGCCTGTGCTAACTCTCTCAATACTGGGTCAGCTCGCTGAGCTTCAGCTAGGGAAAATCCATTTAATTCATTCCCTGGGTCTTCTACTTTTCCAAAGAAAGTCTCAGTCAGACGGACCTGGTCATCTGCCTGCAATGCCAATGCAGTCTCCTCTGGGAGAGCTGGTTTGATCATGGCCTGATCCACTACACATTCAGGGACACTGCAGGGGACCGTCACCTGCCACTGCCCTGTCTCTCTGATCTTCTGCGGTCTTTCATTCACTACTGGGGGGGAGGCGACCACCTTCACCCCCGCCAGACCATTAGCTAGGAGCAGGTCAACCCCATCCACAGGCAAACTATGGTCACCGGTCCCGAAACTAGGTCGCATTCCAGGTGCACCCAGTGTATAGGTAGAGGCATACTTTGTCCTCCAATACCATTCACCACCATTCTGGTGTTCACTGCACTCTTTGGGGGAAAGGTCAGGCCTTTTCCCTGTAAAAGGGATCTAGTGGCCCCTGTGTTCCTGAAAATTACTATGGACTTGCTTGCCCCACTCGAGAGATATGGGGTTACTTTCCCTTCAGACACAAAACACTGACAGCCTTCAGGAATCCTATTACCTTTTCCTGCACTGGCCGTCATAAGCCTCCTGGGTTGCACTCTTACTGCAGTTAAAGCCACAGCTTGTTCTGTGTTTCCCATCAGGGTCCCGTCTTCACTGAGCGGGTGTGCCCTGATTAACCCTACCAGCTTTCCCTTTAGTTTCCAGCAGTCAGCTTTTAAATGCCCTGCTTGATTACAATGGAAGCAGAAAGGTCTCTGGGTCTCACTCTTGCTCACAGCACCTTACTTTTTCGCTGGAGGAGGGCCCCCCTGTATCTCCTGCTTTTCTTTCTCTTCTAGGACTGCCTGGGCAGATATCACCTTCCCACCCTTTGTCCTTTTTGGATTTGTGGGGGTGATTAGGAAAAGTTCTCCCCTGCGAAACAGACTTATAAATTAAAGCAAACTCATTGGCCAGAATGGCCGCGTGCCGGGCTCCTTGAACCCACTGCTCCTCTATGTGGGTCTTTATTGAGAATGGGAGAGAGAGTTTAAATTCCTCTAACAGGATTACTTCTCTGAGAGTCTCATAGCTGAGTTGTATTTTTAATGCCCTCAGCCACTGGTCAAAAACCAGCTGCTTACTTCGTTCAAACTCCAGATAAGTTTAATTAGCTTGCTTTTTGAGGGTTCTAAACTTTTGGCAATAGCTTTGGGTACTAATTCATTTGCCCCGAGGATAGCATTTTTGGTCAGTTCATAATTTGATGAACTCTCATCTGGCAACAAGGATTAAACTTCATGGGCTTTTCTGGTTAGTTTTCTTTGCAATAAGAGAGATCAGGTCTCAGTTGGCTATTTTAGCTGCCTTGCTAGTTTCTCGAAAGACTCAAAAAACGCTTCCACATCTTCCTTATTGAATTTTGGAATTAATTGAGCAAGATTTAGCAATTTGTACACAGCCGTGAATTCTGCTCCTCCATATTATCCATGCTTTCACTGGGGTTACTCTGTCGCCCCCTAGTTAACTCAGATGCCTCAGCTCTCTCTTCGGATTCTTTCCAGAATATTCTCCCTCTCCTGCCTCTCTTTTTCCGCTAATTCAAGTTTCCTCTGTTCCAATTGTATCTTTGCGAACAATACCCTGTCTGGGTCTGCTTCTAACCCTGTTTCTGCTTCTTCAGATTCAAGGGAAAAATGGTTGGCTACTAGCCTTAGGAGTTCAGACTTCCTAGCCTTGCCACGTACAGTGATCCCACACTGCTCAGCCATTTTCCTCAACTCCTCCATAGACAGTGCTTTTAACTTATCTCAAGTTACTTCACCCTGGCTTGGGGAGCTACTAGCTTCACTTGCAGACATGTTAGTATACAATCACACACAACCACAAGAAAACTATATTGAAATTTTGCTCTTTTTGATTGAGAGCAATTTGGCTTCCCAGTTTCAATTTCATTCGTTTGTCTGTGGGTAAAATTCCGGACGCTAGCACCCAAATTTCTGTTACAACCAGGCAAGGAAGGTGTTTCAGGGTCTTTTACTGACTTCCTCTGGTCTTATTGTAACAGGGTTTAATTTTTAAACACACTGTGTTTTGAGCTCCCTCTTTGTGAACCCTTGTTCACAGCTTTCCAATTATAAGACAAAGAAATGAGCGTAAACAGGCTTTCTTCGGTTTAAAGAAGAAAAATGAAATTTCTTAAACCTTAAACTTAAACTCTATATGGTTAATGCCTACGGATATACGATGTTCTCACACTAGCATGCACACGCGATACACATATGTAAATATGGAGTCAGAAAAGAGCAGAAGAAAAATAAAGTAAAAAGTTTGAGGCAATCTCTGAAGAGGGGCTTTTTACTGTGCTTCAAGCTCGCTGTAATCCTTGATTGTAGGTAGTCTTGCTTTTTGCTGGGGCCCAGTATTCTTCTTAAACCTTGTTCACTATAGGAGACTTTCTCTTTCTTAGTGTTCATATGTCTTCAATGGTTTTTGATGCTGGTGTCAGTGAGATGAGAACAGACAGGAGGGAGGTCTTATCAGTCCAGGAGAAAAGTGCTTTCTGATTTCAAGTACTATTTTCGCCAATTTAACTCTCAATTGAAACCTCTACAACAGCAAGTTAGTCATGTGACTAAAACTGGTCTGACCACTTCTTCTGTGTATTGGGAAGCAATGACTGGGTCCCTATTGTTCCAACACTGTCTGTTACCATGCAAATGTCATTCCAGTCAGGGGGATTGCAATTTTTAAGTTTTAATGTTCATGTGACGAAATAATGTGTGCCTCAGTTTCAGCAGGTTGGGGTTTGCCTGACAATCCCCCACAGGAGGTTGGTTGGCAAAATTAAAGCACATGGGATAGGAGGTAATAAACTGGCATGGATTAAGGATTGGTTAACAGGCAGAAAGCAGAGAGTAGGAATAAACGGGTCATTCTCACATTGGCAGGCTGTGACTAGTGGGGTACCGCAGGGATCAGTGCTTGGGCCCCAGCTGTTCACAATATATATCAATGATTTGGATGTGGGGACTAAATGTAGTATTTCCAAGTTCACGGATGACACAAAACTAGGTGGGAATGTGTGAGGAAGATGCAATGCGGATTTGGACAGACTTAGTGAGTGGGTAAGGACATGGCAGATGGAATATAATGTGGAAAAATGTGAGGTTATCCACTTTGATTGGAGGAATAGATGTGCAGAGTATTTCTTAAATGGTAAGAGATTAGAAAGTGCAGATGTACAAAGGGACCTGGGTGTCCTCGTCAATAAGTCACTGAAAGCTAACATGCAGGTGCAGCAAGCAATTAGGAAGGCTAATGGTATGTTAGCCTTTATCGCAAGAGGATTTGAGTATAGGAGTAGTGAAGTCTTGCTTCAATTGTATAGAACCTTTGTTAGACCGCACCTGGAGTGCTGTATGCAGTTTTGGTCCCCTTACCTTCGGAAGGATATTATTGCCATTGAGGGAGTGCAATGAATGTTCACCAGATTTGTTCCCGGGATGGCAGGACTGTCCTATGAAGAGAGATTGGGGAAACTGGGCCTGTATTCTCTAGAGTTTCGAAGAACGAGAGGTGATTTCATTGAAACCTACAAAATACTTAAAGGGACAGACAGGGTAGATGCAGGTAACTTTTTCGCATGGTAGACGGGAGCCTTCCACTGACCGAAAAGGCGATGGCGTTCCCGCCTCTGCCGCGCCTGGGGATCCAGTCCGGATTTTACTGTCCCCAGGTCCTTAATTGGTCTTAGGTGGGACTTCCATCTCATTGTTGCAGGAAGTCTCGCCTAAGGGAGTACCTGGCCAATCAGCGGGCTGGCAGCTGTTAATCCCAGCAGCACCACTGGGAACAATGGCCACTGCTGGGACTCCAAGGCAGCTTCCACATGAAGAGGAAGGATGGCCATGTAAAGAGGTAGGTTTTTGGGGCCTCACCAGGGTTGATCGGTCGGGTCCCGGCGAGGCAAGGGGGGGGGGGGCGATTGAGGGGGGGGGCTGCTGGGCACATTGGGCGTTGAGGGTGGTTGGAGTATTGGGGGTGGCCCTCTGTTGGGCACAGGGTGCCTGATCAGGAACCCCCCTACCCACCCCACCGCCCACTGCCAACAGCCGGCTCTTTGGGAGCAGCGTAAAATTCCACCGTGAGTTCACAGCATCTGGTGAAATTTAAATTCAAATAATGAATAATTCTGCAATAAAAAAGCTAGTCTTAGTAATGGTGTCAATCAAATTACCAGATTGTCGTAAACACCCCTCCAGTTCATTAATGCCCTTTAGGGAAGGAAATCTGCTGTCTTTACCTGGTCTGACCGACATGTAACTCCAGACCCACAGCAATGTGGTTGACTTTTAAATGCCCTCTGAAATGGCCTAGCAAGACACTCAGTTGCAACAAAGCGCGACCAAAATGTCAAATAAGAATAAAACCGTAAGGATCACCGGGCATCGACC
This sequence comes from Heterodontus francisci, assembly GCF_036365525.1. Taxonomy (NCBI): domain Eukaryota; kingdom Metazoa; phylum Chordata; class Chondrichthyes; order Heterodontiformes; family Heterodontidae; genus Heterodontus; species Heterodontus francisci. Next base: position 2,894,913 of record NC_090376.1, read on the forward strand.
TAGGCACCCGAAACGAAAATGGCACACCCTGCCCAGTCAATCCTGCAAAGTCCTCCGCTAACATCCGGGGTGCTGTGCCAAAATTGGGAGAGCTGTCCCACAGACTAGTCAAACAACAACCTGACACTGTCATACTTATTGAATCATACCTTACGACAAATGTCCCAGACAGCACCATCACGTCCCTGTTCCACTGACAGGACAGACTCAACAAAGGTAGTGGTGCAGTGTTATACAGTTGTGAAGGAGTGCACCTGGGAGCGTGCAACATTGACTCCATATGCTATGAAGTGTCATGGCATTAGGTCAAACAAGGGCAATCCTGCTGATTACAAATACTGCCCTCCCTCAGCTGATAATCAGTACTCCTCTATGTTGAACAGCACTTGGAAGAAGCACTGAGGGTAGCAAGAGCACAGAATGTACTCTGGGCGGGGGACTTCAATGTCCGAGAGTGGCTCGGTAGCACCACTCCTGACTGAGCTAGCCGAGTTCTGAAGGGCATATCTGCCAGACTGGGCCTGCGGCAAGTTGTGAGATCTTGTCCTCATCAGATTCATCAATGTCTCCTTCTTCATTGGACCATCAAGAACATTCTCCTGAACACACTTCAGAAACTCTTCCCCCTCTCTGGTCGTTGCACTATTATTATCCCAGTCTATTTTAGTATGATTAAAATCTCAAGTCTCCCTTTATCACTACTCTACAGTTCCTGAAATTTACTAATTTCACTGCAAATTTGGTCCTCTATATCTTTCCAATTAGTTGGCAGCCTATTGAATACACCCAGAAGTGTAATGACACCTCTTTTGTTTCTTAATTCTAACCAAATAGATTCTGTGCTTGACTGCTCCAGGACATCCTCTCTCTAACACTGTAATATTTTCCTTAATCAATACTGCCCCCCCACCCCTCTTCCTTTTTTTCCTTCCCTATCTTTCCTGGACATCGTATACCCAGGGATATTTAGTCCCCAGTTCTGCCTCTTGTTGAGCCAGGTCTTTGTTATCACCACACCATCATATTCCCATTTGGCTATTTGCACCTGCAGTTCACCAGCCTTATTTGCCATGCTTCGAGTGTTTACGCACAATTTTTTTGCGCATAGTGCCAATATTTCTTCTTCACTGTTATTTTACTTACATTAATTTGGGTGAGTCCCTGCCCTGGATTCAACATTAGTTTCCTTGGGATATCTGGCATGCTGACCTCTTCCTCCACTGTAAATACTGATGTCAGGTAATTATTCAACATGTCCACCCTTCCCTTATTTTCATTGACAATAGCATTGTTATAAAATTTTAAGTGGCTGCATTGCTCCTGACCAACCTCTTTTTCCTAACGTAATTGTAAAACATGTTTCTGTTGATTTTGATATCGCTTACAAGTTTTTTTCATATTCCCTTTTTGTAGCTCTTACTATGTTTGTCACCCTGAATGGCCTATTCCTGCTCCTATTTCTTATGTTCTTAGCTGCTTTTTATATCTTTACCATTCACCATGATCTGTGTTCTTTAATTTGCATTTTTATATGCTTTTACTTTTAGTTTTGTTATGGACAGGTGGGAAATGCAATGCATGGTTTCCACTGGTCACCTCCCAGCTGACCACAGATAGTGTTTTTGCTTAATTTAGTGTTTCGTCCCTGTGTTTTGTTGGCCAAATAAACAAACAGTGGCAGGTTTTCTTGTGAGTTTATAACAGAATATTAAATATTTATTAAATATATTAAATAGATATTTGTGTGATTATTAATCACCAGAAATGTTCACAACACCACCCATGCACGCCTTCATTCCGCAGTGCATTCCGGATCCAAAACACTCACTGAACCTGCCTCCACCACACTCTCAGACAGTGCATTCCAGATCCTAAACACTCACTGAACCTGCTTCCACCACACTCTCAGACAGTGCATTCCAGATCCTAAACACTCACTGAACCTGCCTCCACCACACTCTCAGACAGTGCATTCCAGATCCTAAACACTCACTGAACCTGCCTCCACCACACTCTCAGACAGTGCATTCCAGATCCTAAACACTCACTCAACCTGCCTCCACCACACTCTCAGACAGTGCATTCCAGATCCTAAACACTCACTTAACCTGCCTCCACCACACTCTCAGACAGTGCATTCCAGATCCTAAACACTCACTGAACCTGCCTCCATCACACTCTCAGACAGTGCATTCCAGATCCTAAACACTCACTGAACCTGCCTCCACCACACTCTCAGACAGTGCAATCCCGATCCTAAACACTCACTGAACCTACCTCCACCACGCTGTCAGACATTGCATTCCGGATCCTAAACACTCACTGAACCTGCCTCCACCACACTCTCAGACAGTGCATTCCAGATCCTAAACACTCACTGAACCTGTCTCCACCACACTCTCAGACAGTGCATTCCAGATCCTAAACACTCACTGAACCTGCCTCCACCACACTCTCAGACAGTGCATTCCAGATCCTAAACACTCACTGAACCTGTCTCCACCACACTCTCAGACAGTGCATTCCAGATCCTAACCACTTGCTGCATGAAAACGTTCTTCCTCAATGTCGCTTTTGCATCTTTTGCCAATCACTTTAAATCTGTGCCCTCTCGTTCTCAAACCTTTCATGAATGAGAAGTTTCTCCCTCTCTACTCTGTCCAGATCCCTTAGGATTTTGAATACCCCTCCCAAATCTCCTCTCAGCTTTCTTTTCTCCAAGGAAAATAGTCCTAACTTCTCCAATCTATCTTCATAACTGAAGATCCTCATCCCTGGAACTATTCTCGTGAATTTTTTCTGCACTCACTCCAATGCCTTCACATCTTTCCTAAAGCATGGCGCCCAGAACTGGACACAATATTCAGATGAGGCCAAACTAGTATCTTATACAAGTTTAACATAACTTCCTTGCTCTTGTACTCTATGCCCCTACCAAAATGGATAATCTCACATTTTTGCACATTATATTCGATCTGCCATGTTCTTGCCCACTCACTAAGTTTGTTCAAATCCCCTTGAAGCCGCTTTGCATCTTCCTAACAACACACATTCCCACCTAGCTTTGTGTCATCTGCGAACTTGGAATACTGTATGCTTTATTAACCACTCCCTCAACCTGTCCTGCCACCTTCAATAACTGATGCACATATACACCCAGGTCCCTCTGCTCCTGCACCCCCTTTAGAATTATACCCTTTATTCTATATTATCTCTCCATGTTCTTCCAACCAAAATGAATCATTTCACATTTCTCTGCATTGAACTTCATCTGCCAGCTGTTTGCCCAATCCACCAACTTGTCTATGTCCTTTTGAAGTTCCACACCATCCTCCTCGCAGATCACAATTGTTCCAAGTTTTGTATCATCTGCTAATTTTGAAATTGTGCCCTGTGCACCAAGGTTTAGATCATTAAATATTTATCAGGAAGAGCAAGGGTCCCAACCCTGGGGAACTCTACTGCAAATTTTCCTCCTGCCTGAAAAACATCCATTTACCACTACTCTTTATTTCCTGTCACTCAGCCAATTTCGTATCCATCGGCCCCCAGCAGTAGCTTTTCTATTGACCAGTATTAATCAAGAAATAAGAGGAGCTTGTAATGTTTCCCTTTATCCACCCTACTGGATATATCCTCAAGAAAGTCTAATCGACTTGTCAAGTCTATTACCCTTTCATAAAAACATGTTGATTCTGCCTAATCATATTGTGATTTCTAAATGCCCTGTGACCACTTCCTTAATAATAGTCCCAGCATTTTCCCGATGACTTATGCCAGGCTACCTGGCCTGCAGTGCCCCGTTTTCTCTCTCCCTTCTTTTTTGAATAGCAGTGTTGGATTTCTACCTTCCAATTCACTGAGACTGTTCTAGAATCTAGGGAATTTTGGAAGATCACAAGCAGTGCATCTACTATCTCTGCACCATTTCTTATTTGAACCTTAGGATGTAGGTGTGAGGTCCAGGGGATTTAATGACTTTAAGTCCCATTAATTTTTCCAGTAATTTTTCTTTACTAATATTAATGACGTGAAGTTCTTAAGTAGTAAGAAGATTGTATTGGAGAAATTAATGGGGCTGAAGGTTGATAAGTCCCCAGGACCTGATATTCTACATCCAGAGTGTTGAAAGAGGTAGCTATGGAGATAGTGGATGCATTGGTGATCATCTTCCAAAATTCTATAGATTCTGGAACGGTTCCTGCAGATTGGAAGGTCGCAAATGTCACCCCATTATTTAAGAAGGGAGGGAGAGAGAAAACAGGGAATTACAGACCTGTTAGCCTTACAAGAGTCATTGTGAAAAGGATAGAATCTATTCTAAAGGATGTGATAAATGGACACTCAGATAATAATGCTCTGATTGGGCATAGTCAACATGGATTTATGAATGGGAAATCATGTTTGACGAACCTGCTGGAGTTTTCGAGGATGTTACTAACAGAATTGACAAAGGGGAGTCGGTGGACGTGGTATACTTGGATTTTCAGAAGGCTTTTGATAAAGTCTCCCACAGGAGGTTGGTTAGTAAAATTAAAGCACATGGGATAGGAGGTAATATGGATTAAGGATTGGTTAACAGGCAGAAAACAGAGAGTATGAATAAACAGGTCATTCTCGCGTTGGCAGGCTGTGACTAGTGAGGTACCACAGGGATCAGTACTTGGGTCCCAGCTGTTCACAATATGTATCAATGATTTGGATGTGGGGACCAAATGTAATATTCCCAAGTTTGCAGATGACACGAAACTAGGTGGGAATGTGTGTTGTGAGGAAGATGCAAAGCGGCTTCAAGGGGATTTGGACAGACTTAGTGAGTAGGCAAGAACGTGGCAGATGGAATATAATGTGCAAAAGTGTGAGGTTATCCATTTTGATAAGAGGAATAGATGTGCAGAGTATGTCTTAAATGGTAAGAGATTAGAAAGTGTAGATGTACAAAGGGACCTGGGTGTCCTCGTCAATAAGTCACTGAAAACTAATATGCAGGTGTAGCAAGCAATTCGGAAGGCTAATGGTATGTTAGCCTTTATCACAAGAGGATTTGAGTCCAGGAGTAGTGAAGTTTTGCTTCAATTGTATAGAACCTTGGTTAGACCGCACCTGGAGTACTGTGTGCAGTTTTGGTCCCCTTACCTTAGGAAGGATATTATTGCCATAGAGGGAGTGCAACGAAGGTTCACCAGACTTGTTCCCGGGATGGTGGGACTGTCCTATGAAGAGAGATTGGGGAAATTGGGCCTGTATTCTCTAGAGTTTCGAAGAATGAAAGGGGATCTCATTGAAACCTACAAAATACTTAAAAGGATAGAAGGGGTAGATGCAGCTAAGATGTTTCCCCTGGTTGGGGAATCTAGAACCAGGGGACACAATTTCAAAATAAGGGGGAAGCCATTTCGGACAGAGAGGAGGAGAAATTTCTTTACTCAGAGGGTCGTGAATCTTTGGAATTCTCTACCCCAGAGGGCTGTGGAAGCTCAGTCATTGAGTATGTTTAAAGCAGAGATTGACAGATTTCTAAATACAAATGATATAAGGGGATATGAGGATAGTGTGGGGAAAAAGGCATTGAAGTGGATGATCAGCCATGATCATGTTGAATGGCAGGGCAGGCTCGATGGGCTGAATGGCCTACTCCTGCTCCTATGTTGTTTTTTTATTTAGAGATACAGCACTGAAACAGGACCTCTGAGTCTGTGCTGACCATCAACCACCCATTTATACTAATCCTGCACTAATCCCACTACCTATACGAGGGGCAATTTATAATGGCCAATTTACCTATCAACCTGCAAGTCTTTGGCTGTGGGAGGAAACCGGAGCACCCGGTGGAAACCCACACGGTCACAGGGAGAACTTGCAAACTCCACACAGGCAGTACCCAGAATTGAACCCGGGTCGCTGGAGCTGTGAGGTTGCAGTGCTAACCACTGCACCACTGTTCCTCACTCTAGCTAGACCTGTGGTTCCCCACTATTTCTGTAATTTTTTTGGGTCTTCTACTGTGCAGAGACACAAAATATTAATGCCTCTATCATTTGCTTATTCCCCATTATAATTTGTCCTGCCTCTGCCTCTAAGGGACTCACATGTACTTTTGCTACTCTTTTCAAATACTCGTAGAAACTTTTACAATTTGGATTTATATTTCTGGCTCATTTCCCCTAAGGTTCAATTTTCTTCATCTTTATTAATTCTTTGGTCAGCTTTTGCATGTATCTAAATCTCTCCCAATCTTCAGGGTTACTACTCTTCTTGGCATTATAAACTTTTTATTTTAATCTAATACCATCCTTAATTTAAGAACAAATGCTTTGTCTTTCACCACAAGCATTAAACACTCTTTGCCTTTGTCCTGGGACAGCTTTGTTATTTAATCTCTCCTGCCCTTTGCCCTATCATACATCTTCCCTTTTGTTAACTTCCTCACCAACCCCCTCTCCCTCCCCTTCACTTGCTTAAAGATAATTCTTTTCCAACCTTTGCCAGTTCTGATGAAAGGTCACTGTCCTGAAACGTTAACTCTGCTTCTCTTTCCACAGATGCTGCCAGACCGGCTGAGTATTTCCAGCATTTCTGTTTTTATTTCACCATCCTTAACTTCTTTAGTTGGCTGTGGATGGATCTCTTCTCCCATGCAGTTTTTATTTCTCAATGAAATTTAGATTTGAAATACTTCTTTAAATGTTTGCTACTGCTCATCTATGGTAATACTTTAATTTGCCAATCTTTCTTAGCCAACCTGCCCCCTCCCCCCCCCACCCCATACCTATGCAGTTGGCTTTATTTAAGTTTAATATTCTGGTCTTGAACTTATGTACTCATATTCTCAAATTCATAGAACACAGAACATAGAACAGTACAGCACAGTACAGGCCCACGATGTTGTGCCGAACCTTTAACCTACTCTAGGATCAAACTACCTACATACCCTTCATTCTACTATCATCCATGTACCTATCCAAGAGTCGCTTAAATGTCCCTAATGTATCTGCTTCTACTACCACCGCTGGCAGTGCATTCCACGCACCCACCACTCTCTGTGCAAAGAACCTACCTCTGACATCTCCCCTCAACCTTCCTCCAATCACCTTAAAATTATGCCCCCTGGTGATAGCCCTTTCCACCCTGGGAAAAAGTCTCTGGCTATCCACTCTATCTATGTCTCTCGTCATCTTGTACACCTCTATCAAGTCACCTCTCATCCTTCTTCGCTCCAATGAGAAAAGCCCTAGCTCCCTCAACCTTTCTTCATAAGACATGCCCTCCAGTCCAGGCAGCATCCTGGTAAATCTCCTCTGCACCCTCTCTAAAGCTTCCACATCCTTCCTATAATGAGGCAACCAGAACTGAACACAATATTCCAAGTGTGGTCTAACCAGGGCCTTATAGAGCTGCAGCATAACCTCGCGGCTCTCTTAAACTCCATCCCCCTGTTAATGAAAGCCAACACACCATATGCCTTCTTAACAACCCTATCAACTTGGGTGGCAACTTTGAGTGATCTATGGACATGGACCCCAAGATCCCTCTGTCCACACTACCAAGAATCCTGTCTTTAAGCCTGTATTCTGCATTCAAATTCGACCTTCCAGAATGAATCACTTCACACTTTTCCAGGTTGAACTCCATCTGCCACTGCTCAGCCCAGCTCTGCATCCTGTCAATGTCCCGTTGCAACCTACAACAGCCTTGCACACTATGTGAAAGTCTATTATATTAAGATCACTCTTTCCCAGAGGATCCCTTACTATGAGCTAACGAATTAACCTTGTCTCATTACATAATCCAAGATCTAAAATAACCTCTTCTTTGGTTGGTTTCATGGCATATGTTCTCGGAAACTGTGTTGAATGCATTCCATAAACTCGTCCTCCAAACTGCTTTTGCCAATTTGACTCGTCCTGTCCATATGATTACAGTCTCCCACAATTATTGCACTGCATATATCCCAAACCCCTCACTGTAACACTTCGGTATACCCCACAACTGAGTACACCCATGTTGCCTATTGACTCACGACTACTTGAAGAAAATTATTTGATTTTCTCCTCTTCCACATTCTGCCCTGATACCCTGCAGATGCTGATACATTGGGGTAGATCCATAGGCATTGGACAACCTCTGGAACCTCAACAAAACAGCTGCTCTTTATGTTTGACTCTGGCAAGTGAACATAAGAGCATCACACCTGTACCAGTCCTCTGCTCACCCAATGTAAATACACACCCATACTCATGCATGTTCATGCTTCTACACACAGACACACCACACAACCACACAGATTATGTACATACCATACACACAGACACACGTTCCAGAAAGTGTCACTGGAGAGTGATCAATCAGGAACAGCAAGCTTGGTTGAACTTTTTCATGTGTAATCTAGGGGCGTAAAGGAAACTTGAGTATCCCCAATCCCTGACCTGGCTGAGATCAGTACAGACCCAGGAACCAGCTTGAACCCCTTTGGTCTGTATTATTCTTATCTGTATCACAATGGGTCACACATTTCCTCAATGAGCCGTCCAGAGCCATGTGTTTATTGGGATTCTCTTGTGTTTCTGATTATCTTTTAGGTATGTGCCGCATACCTTGGCCTACAAGTAGTTCCTGTTCCATATCTGGTAGATGCTGAACACTATGATCTGATGAATGTGCTCTTGGAACGGTCAGAGAGTCTAGGATCCCAACTACTTCGACGCAAGAGTTTCTTCCCTTTGGGGCCGTTGAAAGAAATAGTGGTCGATATTGACGAAGAAAGCGTGGAACGGATGGAGCAGAACGTCGCTCGTAAATCTGCAATTACAAATGACTTTGATCATGAGGAAGTGGTCATTGATGAAGGAGTTTTAAAATCCATCAAGTTGATTGTTAAAGATGTCAACAAGGAGGTCTCGCTGTTCCTTCTCAAACCTGGAATGTTGAAAGTCTCGCACAACCTTCCCTGGATCTATTCTGTTCGAAATGTGTACATCATCTATGAAGTTTTCTACACCACTAATATTCAGCTCCTGGTGTCAGACAGTAAACTGACCCAGAGGTTTGGGTCCAGGAAACGAATTCCAATTGGGTTTCTATGCAAGAAGTTCAAGCTGAGCTCAGGAGGGACAATCGGAAATGAGGTGCCTCTGAAGAAATCTCCAGTTAAAGCAAACTTTGTGAACACCTCCTCCTTTATTTATGAGGCAGTGATTGGCAGGCACTTCAAGACATCCATCAATGTTATAATTCCGAAAAATGATAAGAACAGCCCCAGTTTTTTACGATCTGTGTTACCAGGTAAATGATTTAGAAAGTACATAATGGGTTGTGGAAGGAGAAGTGAATTAATCTTGGTGGAGTTTTTTTTATGAATATGGAGTTTCTAATTGGCAAGTTCAATGAATAATGCAGGTTTCATAACAAGTGACAAATATTAACAGCACTTCTTACTTTTCAATAATGGTCCCCAAAGTGCTGCTCCATCTGTTGACTCTCTTGACTTGACTATTTCCTCTGATCATCAATGGATCTCCCATTTTCTCTTCTAATTACGCTTAAGCTGCATCTATAAATGTTTCCTGTTTTGTCCCAAAATCTCCTTTTCCTTAAGTTATTCTTTAGAAGGTCCAAATCCATCCAAGACTCAAATCCAACTCCCATATCCAAGGAGTCTCTGCTAACCCCTCTCACAAGCTCCCAGACAGAATGCAAGAAAAAAAGCTTGTAAACTGAGATAGATGCACAATTGTATGGACAGAATGAATAGATTGTAAGAGAGGTAAACTATTGATGGGAGTCTGGTATAGGCCCCCAAGGCCATGGTCAAAGCCTTGACCTGGAACTATGGGATGAAATAAGGAAGGAGACTGGTAAGGAACCAACTATAGTAATTAGAGATCAAAACAAAGTGCTGGAAATACTCAGCAGGTCTGGCAGCATCTGTGGAGAAAGAAACAGAGTTAACATTTCAGGTCTGTGACTTTTCATCAGAACTGGCAAAAGTTAGAAATGTGATAGGTTTTAAACAAGTGGAGCAGGGTAGAGGGGAAGAGAACAACAGGGAAGAGATTAACTGACAAGGGGGTCATGGGGCAAAGGGAGTGTTAATGGTGTGGTGAAAGACAAAGCATTTGGGCAGAGGGAGTGTTAATGACAAAATAATGAACAGCTCTGACCAAGAGCACAAACATGAAAAATCAAGTTTAAGGCAGACACATGGTTTAAAAAAATGATAAAACAAAATAAAATAATAATAAAAAAGGGCCAGTCATGCTCTGAAGTTGTTGAACTCAGTGTTCAGTCCGGAAGGCACTGACTGGCAGCTAGCATTAAATCGAAAGATCAGGTGCTGTTCCTCGGGCTTGCATTGATGGTCACTGGAACAGCACAGTAGGGCAAGGAAAGAAATGTGGGCATGAGAGCAGGGAGTGTGTTGAAATGGCCAGCAACCGGAAGCTTGGGGTCAAGCTTGCGGACTGAGCAGAGGTGTTCTGCAAAGTGCCACTCAATCTGCGTTTGGTCTCCCCAATGTAGAGGTGACCACATTGTGAGCAGCGAATACAGTAAATTACATTGAAAGAAGTACAAGTATATTGCTGCTTCACCTGAAAGGTGTGTTTGGGGCCTTGGATGGTGAGGAGCGAGAAGGTAAAAGGGCAGGTATTACACCTCTGGTGATTGCATGGGAAGGTGCCATGGGAAGGGGACAAGGTGTCGGGGGTGATGGAGGAGTGGACCAGTGTGTCATGGAGGGAATTATCCCTTCGGAATGCTGACAGGGGAGGGATGGTGGCATCACACTGGAGGTGGTGGAATGGAGGAGGATGATCCTTTGCATGTGGAGGCTGGTGGGAGGAGAATGAGGACAAGGGGAACCTTGTCACAGTTCTGGGAAGGAGGGGGAGGGATGAGGGAAAAGAGAGAACATGAAAAGAGACTGGCAGCTAGCATTAAAGGGAATCCCAAAGTTTACTATCGGCATATAAAGAGTAAAAGGGGATAAAAGGAGGAGTGGAGCCAGTTAGGGACTAGAAAGGGGATTTACACATGGAGGCAGAGGGCATAGCTGAGGTATTAAATGAATACTTTGCATCTGTCTTTACCAAGGAAGAAGATGCAACCCAGACAATGTTGAAAGAGGAGGTAAGTCAAACACTAGAGGGGTTTAAAATTGATAAAGAGGAAATATTAGATAGGCTGTCTGTACTTAAAGTGGATAAAACACCAGGACCAGATGAGATGCATCCAAGGATACTGAGGGAAGTGAGGGTGGAAATTGCAGAGGCACTGGCCATAATATTTCAGTCTTCCTTGGACTCAGGGGTGGTGCAAGAGGACTGGAGAATTGCAAACGTTACACCTTTGTTCAAAAAAGGATGTAAACATAAGCCCAGCAACTACAGGCCAGTCAGTTTAACTACAGTGCTGGGAAAACTTCTAGAAAAAATAATTTGGGACAAAATTATTGGTCACATGGACAAATGTGGGTTAATTAAGGAAAGCCAGCATGGGTTTCTGAAGGGAAAATCAAGTTTATCTAACTTGCTGGAGTTTTTTGAGGAGATAACAGAGAGGATTGATGAGGGCAATGCTGTTGATGTGGTGTACATGTACTTTCAAAAGACATTTGATACAGTGCCACACAACAGACTTGTGAGCAAACTTGTAGCTCATGGAATAAAAGGGACGGTAGCAACATGGATATGAAATTGGCTGAGTGACAGGAAACAAAGAGTAGTGGTTAATGGATGTTCTTTGGGCTGGAGGAAGGTTTGTAGTGGAGTTCCCCAGGGGTCAGTGCTGAGACCCTTGCTTTTCCTGATATATATTAATGGCCTAAACATTGGTGTACAGGGCACAATTTCAAAGTTTGCAGATGATATGAAACTTGGAAGCATTGTGAACTGTGAGGAGGAGAGGGTAGAACTTCAAAAGATCAGAGACAAGTTGGTGGAATGGGCAGACAGATGACAGATGAAGTTCAATGCAGAGAAATGTGAAGTGATTCATTTTGGTAGGAAGAACATGGAGAGATAATATAGAATAAAGAGTATAATTCTAAAGAGGGTGCAGGAGCAGAGGGACCTGGGTGTATATGTGCATAAATCATTGAAGGTGGCAGGACAGGTTAAGAGAACAGTTCATAAAGCATACAGTATCCTGGGCTTTATTAATAGGGGCATAGTGTACAAGAGCAAGGAGGTTATGTTGAACTTGTATAAGACACTAGTTCGGCCTCAGCTGGAGTATTGTGTCCAGTTCTGGGCACCGCACTTTTGGAAAGATGTGAGGGCATTGGAGTGAGTGCAGAAAAGATTCACGAGAATGGTTCCAGGGTTGAGGAAATTCAGTTATGAAGATAGATTGGAGAAGTTAGGACTGTTTTCCTTAGAGAAGAGAAGGCTGAGAGGTGATTTGATAGAGGTATTCAAAATCATGAGGGGTCTGGACAGAGTAGATAGAGAGAAACTATTCCCACTCGTGAAAGGATCGAGAACGAGAGGGCACAGATTTAAAGTATTTGGTAAGAGAAGCAAAAGTGACATGAGGAAAAACATTTTCATGCAGCGTTTGGTTAAGGTCTGGAATGCGCTGCCTGAGAATGTGGTGGAGGCAGGTTCAATTGAAGCATTCAAAAGGGAAGTAGACAGTTATATGAAAAGGAAGAATGTGCAGAGTTACGGAAAGAAGGCAGTTATGGGACTGAGGGAATTGCTCTTGCAGAGAGCTGGTGCAGACACGATGGGCTGAATGGCCTCCTTCTGCACTGTAACGATTCTGAGATTCTAAGTGCGGGAGATGGGTCGGACACGGTTGAGGGCCGTGTCAACCACAGTGCTGGGGGCGGGGGCGGGGGCGGGGGTGGGGGCGGGGGAATTCTGGGTTGAGGAAAAAGGAAGACATATCAGAAGAGCTGTTGTGGAAGGTTGCATCATCGGAACAGATGAGTCTGAGACAGAGAAACTGGGAGAATGGGATGGAGTCCTTTTTGGAAGCAGGGTGTGGGGAAGTGTAGTCGAAGTATCTGTGGGAGTTGGAGGGCTTATAATGATTATTAGTGGACAGCCTATCCCCAGAGACGGAGACAGAGAAGTCGAGGAAGGGAAGAGAAGTGTCAGAGATGGAGCAGGTAAAGGTGAGAGAAGGGTGGAAATTGGAAGCAAAGTTGATGAAGTTTGCCAGTTTGGGGCGGGAGCAGGAAACGGCACCGATACAGTCATCAATGTATCGGAAAAAGAGTTGGGGAGGGGGCCTGAGTAGGACTGAAACAAAGAATGTTCGACATATCCCACAACAAGACAGGCATAACTAGGAGCCATGCGGGTACCCATAGCAACACCTTTTATTTGAAGTGAGTGGAATTGAAGGAGAAGTTGTTCAATGTGAGAACAAGTTCAAGCAGGTGGAGGAGGGTGGTGGTGGATGGGGTCTGGTTGGGCCTCTGTTCAAGGAAGAAGCGGAGAGCCCTCAGACCATCCTGGTGGGGGGTGGAGGTGTAGAGAGTTTGGACGTCCATAGTGAAGAGGAGGTGGGTTAGGACCAGGAAACTGGAAGTTGTTGAAAAGTCATCAGGCATCAGAAGAGTCACGGATGTAGGTGCGAAGAGACTGGACTAGGGGAGAAAAGATAGAGTCAAGATAGGAAGAAATAAGTTCAGTGGGGCAGGAGCAAGCTGAAACGATGGACAATTCTGGTAGTATTGAGATTGGAACTTACTAGAAATTGACTGGGATAATAATGTCTCTATTGGTAGAAAAGGGAAGGCATTTTTAGAGTTAATGGAAGACTGATTTAGGACTCAGTTTATAAAAGAACCAACATGAGCAGAAAGCATCCTGAATTTGATTGAATAATAGAGACAATCCAGTCCTCAACACAAAGGTGGGTGAGGCTTTAACTACCAGTTACCATAAAATGATCACATTTGACCTCAGGATTGAAGAGGTTCTAAAAATCCAAAGAAAATTGCCAGTATTTAAGGAGGTGTAACTTTATGAGCTTGAGAAGAAAATCATGGGATGGAGGAGAAAAGAAAAAGATTGGATGAAGTGCAGCCACTGCAAGTAGGATCGGATGAAAGCATGACAACCGATGCTACATGGGCTGCAAAAGTGCTGAATAGATTTTTTTAAACCTCATTTCCATTTTTTCCAAAGTGTCAGGCTATTTATTTGATTTGGAAAGGGTGTTGCAGAAGTAAGTTGTGACAGTATTCACATTTCTACCAGCGTGGTTACCAAACGGCTGTGGAATCTTAAGGTAAATATGATAAAAGATAACCAACATAGGTTCATGAAGGGGACGTCTTGCCAATCCAATTGACTCATTTTCTTTGACAAAGCAATTTGATAGGATTAAGGATGTGGTGTACTCGAATTTCAGAGGCCTTTGATACAATTCTTTTTGAAAGTCTGGTACTGAAAATAAAGACATCTGGAATTTGAGGAAATATTTTCACTAGATATGTAATTAGTTAACCAATAGAACCCAGAATATTGGTCCAGGGATTGTTACCAGCCTGGGGGAATGTTACCAATGGAGGTCCACAGGCGTCTGCTTAGGACCTCTTTTGTTTAATATCTTTATAAATGATTTGGAGCTCAGAGTCACAGGCACCATCACCCCAGTAGTGATAATGTGAACTAGTAAACCAGAGGCCCAGGCTAATGTCCTTGGAATATGGATTCAAATCCCACCATGGCAGCTGGTGGAATTTAAATTCAATTAATAAATTCAACTCATAAAAAATCTGGGATTGAAAGCTAGTCTCAGTAATGATGGCCATGAAACTATCATCGATTGTTGTTAAAACCTATCTGGTTCACTAGTGTCCTTTAGGGAAGGAAATCTGCCGTCCTTACCTGGTCTGGCCTACATGTGACTCCAGACCCACAGCAATGTGGTTGACTCTTAACTGCCCTATCAAGCCACTCTGTTGTCAAGGGCAATTAGGGATGGGGAACAAATGCTCGCCGTGCCAGCGATGCCCACATCCCATGAAAGAATAAAAAAAAGGACATGAATGCTAAGCCTACTAACCAAATGGACAAGCCAATCACCTCTGTGTCTGACCTAACCTCACTCTATCTGGGCAGGTTCAACAGGATTGGCAGTTTTAAAAGCGATGCAGTCTTGCACAGATGTGCTGACACCACCCCTTCGATCAATCCTCCACACAAGTGCATGTCCAAGCCAAACTAAAGGTTGAATTGGATAAGATGGAGAAAGACAGCATCATTGGAAAGGTACAGCACCACAACGGTGTAGTTCCATCACATGTGTGATGAAGAAGGATGGATCCATTCAAGTCTCTTGATCCAAGATGTCTAAATGCAGCACTAAAATGATACCCACATAAGATCCCAACCTTCAAGGAATTAAACCTTAAGTTAGCGAACAACAAATTCTTTTCCAAACCGGATGCCAAAAATGGCTACTGGTCAATTCACGTGGCAGCAACATCCCAAGAACTCACTATGTTTCGCACTCCATTCAGAGGATACTGTTTGCAAAGGCTATTGTTTGGTCCTGCCAAATGGACAGCCCTCTTCCAGCAACATATGGACCGCATCACATGCAAGATCCCAGGATGCACCTGTATAATAGATGACATTGCTGTTGTTGGTAATATGAAGTAGGAGCATGACCGTAACCTACGTCTCCTTATGGAAGCAGCACGCCGAGAGGGGCTCATTTTTAACAGCCAGAAATGCAACAATCAACATTAAGCAAATTAATTTCTTCAGGTCCATCTATACAGGCATTCACCTTGACCTACCAAGCTGGTGGGCATTGCTGCAATGCCAAACCCGAAGACAAGCTATATCTGCAACATCGCCTAGGCTGCATCCACTTGTCGCCATATGTCCCGAATTTCGCTCACAAATCTTCATCTCTTCACAATCTCCTGAAGAAGGAAGTTCCATCTGTGTGGCACGAAGATCATCACATATTTGACCTCAAGAAATCATTGATGGAGAGACCATCAACACTCCAATTCTAAGACCCATCAGGGGTGACTACACTCGAAGTCAATGCATCTCATTCAATGGAGCATGCATTCTCCAGAAAAGAAAGCCAATTGCATTCGTGTCCAAGAACCTTTCAAATTCCCAAGCTAATTACTCAAAAATTGAGCGGGAAACCTGAGCCCCAGTCTTGGGATTCAGTGTTTCCATGCCTATCTCTTTCGGAAAAGGTACATCGTCGAAAGGGATCACAAACCCTTTGAGATGATCTGGCAGAAACTGAATAAATGTGCCACTGCGACTATGTCTGCTTATTGACATTCATTACAAACCAGGTAGCACCATGTTCTGGAGAAGGGTCACTGACCTGAAGTGTTAACTCTGCTTCTCTCTCCACAGATGCTGCCAGACCTGCTGATTATTTCCAGCATTTCTTGTTTTTATTTCAGATTTCCAGCGTCTGCAGTATTTTGCTTTTATTTATAGTACCATGATCACATCAGATACATTGAGTTGGCTACCAAACCTGTCCAAAACCGGTGACATTTCGTTAGACCTTTCAGGTCAATCTTATTGACTCTGAAATCGAACAGGAACAGGAAACATCTGATGATACCATTCTGCAACAGCTCTGGTAGACCCTGATTGATGACCGGCCAGAGTGTCTCCAGGATGTCCCAGAGGTTATTCGACCATTTTGTCCATTCAGAGATGAACTTGGAATATTTCAGGGTGCCATTTTCAAAGGCAAACAAGTACCTGTTCCGAAATCTCTCAGGCAGGACATCTTGCAACAGTTGTGTCAAGCGCACATGGGCATAGATCACACAAGACGGTTGGCCAGTGAAACAGTTTAATCAGCCGGGAATACACCGTGACATCGAAGCAGCCGTGAAGAACGGCGAAGCATGTTATGTTCACGGGCCCAGCCTTCAGAGAACCTCTGTTACTCCATGAGGTCCCTGAACATCTATGGGCCAGCATTGCAACCGATCTGTTCACTGTCCATGGAGAGGATTTCATAGTCGTGACGGACTATTCCTCCAAATTCCGCATTATTCATCAGCTGAATGACACGTCAAGCAGGGCCATTGCTGACACTTTAAGTTCGATCTTCAGTCCTTTTGGGGCTCCACAGGAACTTTTCTCCAACAATAGATCCCAGTACGCAGGGAAACCATTCAAAACCATGTGTGACAAATGGGAAGACCACCATACCACTTCATCATCACATTATCCTCACTCTAATGGCATGGCTGAGTGTACGGTTCACGCTGTGAAATGGTTAATCATGAAATGCCAACAGACCAAACACGATCTACATGTTGCTATGCTACATCTCAAAGTGACACTGCTTTGTGCAACAATCCCATCTCCAGCTGAATTGTTGTTTGGGCCCATGCTTACAAACTACCCGGTCACCAGCTGTCGACATTTTCAGAGGTGAGGGAAGAATTGCTCAATGGGCAAGAAAGAAGATGGAAACGTCTCATGACTGTCAGACAGGCAAAGAATTGCCCAGTCTCAGTGAATAAAAACTTGGTGTTCAACACCTGACTGACGGAACATGGAATCCAACAGAAGCACTTGTCCAGAACCACGGTCAGACTGGGACCGAACATCACGACATTACATAGGAACCGCTGTCACATTCCAGATGCTGCAGACCAAGCAGCACTGAGTGATTCCATTGCCAACAGGACATGTTCGAAGAGACTACTCAAACTCAACATTCCACCGACAGTCAAGACTGAGATTGTACACTGACCATAAACCAAAACTACAGCGGCCAGGTCGGTGCGCATCATTAGATAGATCTCCAACACGCTATCGAGACTTGTACATTTATTATTGTATATTCTCCATATGTAACATCATGCTGTGTGGTAAATAGTTCCGATTATTTCATGACATCCTTTTAGTTTAGAAAAAAGGGTATGTTGTGGTTTTGCTTTAAATGTTGCAGTATTCCTTTAAGGGGCATATTTGAAACGGCTGTCCACCACCAGACAGGATGTGATGCACAGATCTTTGTGAACTATAAGCACTTGTGGCAAGCAGCTAAAGGAACAGCAATATAAAAGCACCTTCCCAGCATTGCTGTGTAAGTTTTTCATTTACAGACACATATTCTCAAAGTGCCATTACTTAATATTATCTCTACTTCTGTTCTGCAGTGTCATCACAAAGATGAAGAGCCTCTAATGGGAAAGGATGAAGTCTCCTCAGAGACCTTCTGAGGGTGTACCATCACATCACACAAACATAGCTGGCAGGAGCGCAGATACTAGTCCCATGATTGATCTGCGCAGACAGGACTGCATTTGGTTATTCTTATGGCACGTGAACAAGAGCAGAGCACAGCAAAAGAGAAAGTTGCTGAGATTGTGTGCCATAGTGCACTGTCATCTTCAAGCTCTGCTGATCAGGACAGAAATGCAGAACACCTGGGGCCAGCACTAAAAAGGAGATTGCTGGAGCCACAGCAGCAACTGCCTGAGGTATTGGCAGACCTGCAAAGCACATTGTGGCAAGGATTATGGACGAGTCCCACTCAAGCATATGTGGGGTGATATCACAAGGTTTTTCAACTCTACAACTACAACCCATCATGGAGTGTGTGGCAAGCTCCATGGAAATTGTAGCTGATCACCCACAAGACAATGCCGACAGCCATCATGTCCTGACTGCAGGCTCAGACGCAGTTATGCAGACTTTAGGTGCGAGCATCTCGACCAGTCTTCACAAGATCTAAGTTGACACTTTTCAAGGTGTCCCTGGTTTTCAGCACTCTTCTCTCCCTCAGTCTTCTGGCGCCACATCTGTAGCCGGAGATTATTGGAAAATGATGGTCAGAGCCTCCGCTATTTCTTCTCTTGCTTCCTTTAGCAGCCTGGGATACATTTCATCCAGGCCTGGGGATTTATCCACTTTCAAAAATGTTAAACACCTTAATAATTTCCTCAGTCACTATGTTTATCTCATCCAATATTTCACACTTCTTAACTACAATGTGTGCTTCATCCCTCTCTGTTGTGAAAACAGACGCAAAGTATTCATTAAGAACCATGCCCACATGCGCTTCCACACACAAGTTACTTTTTTGGTCTCTAATTGGCCCTACTCTTTCTTGAGTTATCCTCTTGCTCTTTATGTATTCAGAAAACATCTTCAGGTTTTCCTTTATTTTACTTGCCAATATTTTTTCACGCCCTCTCTTTGCTTTCCTAGTTTCATTTTTAATTTCTGAATCCTGTTGCAGCCTGGAAATGCAATGCCAGCATCGATAATGGGCATGTCTCTTGACAACTCTAGAGTCTGCAACTCACTATCGGAAGCCAAGTACTGTAACTAAACTATAGCCCACAATGAATTGAGGAAGCTCCTGTGTGGGCAGCAGTTTTCACATGGGAAATTAAGCATCTAATCAAACATCCTGCCAATCCTACCTCCATTGTCCTGACACCTTGCCCACCTGTGGGAACCCCTGCTGCCCAACTTAAAATCAATTCTGGATCCTTATTGCATCACCTCAAATAAAATAAAATTTCTCACTACCCGCTAAAGCCTGGCTCGGGTATAAAATTAAAATCTGACCCAGTCCCGACCTGACAACAGCCAACCCGGGCCCGAGTGCCTTAATTTTTTTAAATGCCTGGCCTGATTTGAACATGTAGTAGGGTTTGGTCGGGTAGCCAGGTTTTACTGCAGAGTGCGGAGTCCAGACTGCACTTTTCCCGTCTTGATGTCCTGAATGTTCATTTGAAGATTACTTCCTGGAGCAAGGCAGCACTGTCCACGTCCAGCCTGACCCGACCAGAGCCTGAATGCTGGACCCGGAAGAGAGACCTGACCCGACCCGAACCCAACACATGTCATTGGGTCTGGTCGCGTTCGGGTCAGGTAGCCACGCTTTACTACCCGCTGCTTCTCCATAGCAGGACACTTGTGACAGGCTTTTGCAGGCAAATGGTCTGGATAGTAACAAAGGCCCCTGAAGGTCCCACTGTGTCGATACACTGAGGTTAACTGTATGAAACGCCTGCTCACTTTGTGTGTCAGCATCTTGGTCATGCTCACCCTCCAAGCTGGTCTGGCTGGTCAGCTTGTGTATTTTTTGCTTTTGGTATTCGGACTGTTCCCTCTGTTTGTTGGGATGCCGTATTTGTCGTGCATCAGACTGTGGCTTGCCTTGTTATGCCTTGGGTTTCTTGCATTGGTGCCTTCAGTGCTCTCTGTTGCCACATGCTTTGCAAATATTGTGGAAGGCAGGACAATTTCTTAGTGAATGAACAAGGCCACATGGCTCACCACGTTTAGTTGTGCTGCAACGATGCCGGTAATAGATGAAGAACACAGGGCTTGTTGGCTCTGCCTGTCCACAAGGATGGCTTCGAATTTACAACCACTGTAGCCTTTGAGTTGGTCAAGGAGGTCTTTTTGGAATCCTTCAATGGGAGTGGAAACTATCATCAGCTCCAGAATCCTGTCAGCTAGTTCAGCCTCTGAAAAATCAGTCACACCTCTTGTCCCTACATCAGCTCACAAACTGGTCTATCATCTCCTTTGGCTGCTGCAGTGATGACAGACTCAAGATGGTGTATTCTGAAATTGAGCTCGACTTTCAATTGGTCTTCCAAATTGGACCATGTTTTACTCACATCCTTTAAATCATCCTCCGAAATACTGGATGTATTTAACCTATTTAGACCTTCATTTCCAATGCAGTTTTAACTTTAAATTGCTTGTCCATCAGGCTTGAAAGATGGTCAAGTTGAGAAAACACAGTTGCATTCTTTGTATAGTTTAAATTCAGTGAGGAGGCACAGAGCCTTCCAGTTCAGGGATGGAAAGCAAGTTGATATTTTTTGTTGACGGTAGAAATAAAGATTTAAACTTGGACAATCCTTGGGGGGGGGGGGGGGGGGGGTTGCATTCTGTGGTGTCTGGCCCTTTAACTGGCAGTATAGGCTCTTTATAGCCAAAAAAACTGCCTTATTGCTATGTAGAAAAAAAAGTACTGCAGCTGTTTAAAAAAACTTCCTGCTATTTAAAAAAAACTGCCACAGCCTAGTGGAGCAGTAGAGAGAGAAAGGTAGTACGAGTGTGGTCCCAGCTCTCGGCTCGCACGTGCTGTTCCCACCCAGGAAGGATTCTGAGCTCTTCAAATTCATGCCTCTTGCATATCATTGGCAGCTGTGCCTTCAGCTGCCTAGGCCCTAAGCTCTGTAATTCCCTCCCTAAACATCTCTGCCTTTCTAAATCTCTCTGGTTAAAGGACAGGAAGCAACAAGTGGGCAAAAATGGGGCATTTTCAAGTTAACAGGCAGTTAACAGGAGTGCCACAAGGATCAGTGCTGGGGACTCAGCTATTTACAATCTATAGTCGATACATTACTTTCTGTCTCTTCAGCTAGGTTTGTTTAGTTTAGTTTAGAGATACAGCACTGAAACAGGCCCTTCGGCCCACCGAGTCTGTGCCGACCATCAACCACCCATTTATATGCTAATCCTACACTAATTCCATATTCCTACCACATCCCCACCTATCCTTATATTTCCCTACCACCTACCTATACTAGGGACAATTTATAATGGCCAATTTACCTATCAACCTGCAAGTCTTTGGCATATGGGAGGAAACCGGAGCACCCGGAGGAAACCCACGCAGACACAGGGAGAACTTGCAAACTCTACACAGGCAGTACCCAGAATTGAACCCAGGTCGCTGGAGCTGTGAGGCTGCAGTGCTAACCACTGCGCCACTGTGCCGCCCTGATACAAAGGTAGGTGGAAAGGTAAGCTGTGGGGAGGACTGCACAGAGAAACTGCAAAGTGATACAGACAGGTTAAGTGAATGGGCAACAAGATGGCAGATGGAGTATAATGTAGGGAAGAGTCAAGTTTTGCACTTTGGTCAGAAGAATAGAAAAGCAGAATTTTTTTTTCAAAAAGATGTGAAAGTTGTCAGTGTCGATGCTCAAAGTAACTTGGCTGTGCTTGTACAAAGAAAGTCAGTTAGATCTGCAACATATAACAACATATTTTTCTGAGGCTGCACAACTCTTCAGACTAAAAATTATTTTAAATAAAACTGAAGTCCTGCATCCGCCTGCACCCCAAGAATATAGATCACTAAGCATTGTCATTGGGGGAACCGAGCTGAATGCCGTCAAGCAATTTACTTATTTGGGGAGCATCATCTCGTTTGATGCCACCATAGACAAGGAAGTGGACAATAGGCTTTCGAATGCAAACGGTACATTTGGCAGACTCTACAAACGAGTGTGGAGCAAATACAGCCTCAGATCACAGACCAAACTCAAAGTGTACAAAGCCGTCGTCCTCATCACCCTTCTGTATGGCGCTGTCATATGTGCCTTCTAGAGCGCTTTCAATAGGCACTGCCTCTGCAGCATCCTCAAGATCTGCTGGCAGGACTGCATCACAAACATTGAAATCCTGGAAACAGCCAACATCACCAGCATCGAGATCATCCTCCTGTAAAGCCAACTGCGTTGGCTGGGTCACGTTGCCCGAATGGACGACAGTCGCCTGCCCAAGATCGTGTTGTATGGAGAGCTGACCACTGGTAAACGGAACAGAGGGGCCCCATGCAAACGTTTCAAGGACTCCCGGAAGGAGTTCCTCGCTGTGCCACATCGACCATCGCCAGTGAGAAACGCAGGCCATAGATCATGATGCTTGGAGATTCTACATCAGGAGCGATACAGACACCTTTGAGACTGAGCGAAGAACCAGCATGAAAGAGAAAAGAGGAGGAGGATAGATCCAATTTCTCCCATCAGCGACTACACCTTCATTTGTACCCGCTGTGGGAGAATCTGCCGGTCATGGATAGGTCTGACTAGCCACCAGCGGGCCTGCAACCAATGAGTACAATCTTCCCAAAATCTTTGTTTGCGAAGAAATGCCAAAAAGACGACAACAAGCAATTAGGAAGGTAAATAGCAAGTTGGCCTTCATTGCAAGGGGATTGGAGTACAGGAATAAGGAAGTTTCGTTACAATTGTACAGGGTTTTGGTGAGATGACAATCTGGAGTACTGTGTGTAGATTTGGTCTCCAAATTAAAGAAATGATATACTTCCATCGGAGGCAGTACAGCGAAGATTCACTAGATTGTTCCCGGGGATGAGGAGGTTGTCCTATGGTGAGAGGCTGAGGAAACTGGGCCTGTATTCTCTGGAGTTAAGAGTGAGAGAGGTGATCTCATTGAAACAAGATTCTGAGTGGGCTGGATAGGGTCGAAACAGATTGTTTCAGAATCTAAAACACGGAGACACAGTCTCAGGGTAAAGGGGCTGATCATTTAGGACTGAGATGAGGAGAAATTTCTTCCTTCAAAGGGTTGTGAATGTTTGGAATTCTCTCCCCCAGAGGGTTGTGGATGTTCCATAATTGAATACATTTATGCTAGAATAGAGAGATTTTTGGTCTCTCACGGAGGGAGACTGGCTGCCTGGTTTAAATTACAAACAAGCTTGGCAGTTAACTTTCAGTCACCATAAACTGGTGCATTCTCCATGGCAATGCCTCTACCAATCAGAGTCCACTTGCCAACCAATTAGCACTCTCTTTTCATTAAGTATAAATTTGTTGCTTTCCCTTACAGTGGTATTCTTGTGAATTGTCCTGATGAGTGCAAGATGAAAAGCTTCGACAAAAAGTCTCTGTTTTCAGCAATACTGAAGCGGGAAAGTGGAGTTGAATCTTAAGATCAGGCGTGATCATTTTGAATGGCGGAGCAGGCTGAATGGGCCATATGGTCTACTCCTACTCTTCATTCTTGTGTTCTCTCCTCCTTCAAGACACTCCTTAAAAAAAAAGACTCCTTTGTCCAAGCTTTTAGACACCTGTCCCAATGTCCATGTGACTTGATTAATTTTGTTGGATAATTGCTCCTGTGAAGTGCCTTGGAACATTTTATTACATTATTGGTGCTGCATGAATACGAGCTGTCATTGAGCTATCAATGTCCTGAGATACACTGAAGGTGAAGTTGCTTTGAGAGAGATGCAGGCATGAAACATTACTACGGTCACCCAGCTGCACGGAACCGCTAGCCTCCCCTTTTCCATCACTGAGGGATCTGGATATCCCACTGACATCATCTCTGCTGGTGATATCGACAATCTCTTGGGTCCTCTACTGGTCCTTCCCTTTTCCTGGTGTTGTGTTCTCCTCTCCCTCTGTGGATCACATGTTGACGTGGTGGAGAGGCTTGTGTGCTCCAACATTCCCTTGAGCGATGCTATTGGGAGCTTCTTGCTCCTGGTAGGGCCACCAATGGTGGCAAGGTCGAGGGGAGGTGCCAGGCAAAATGTGGTCCAAAAATGTCCTCAATGGCAGAAAGGAAGACTGTGCGTCTGACTGGCTGCGAAGGCAGAAAGCAGCTGCAGCGGCAGGGTAGTTCAACATGTTACCAAAATCTGACCACCAATCTATCAAGATCGTGTGGACAATGACAGCGCTCCAAGGTCCCCATGTTAAACAAACTCAGGCGCAGGCTTCTACCAGGGTCCATTTGCCAAGTCCTGTGGTGATGGAGAATTGGTGACAGGGACAGGGCTGTGTATCTGAGAGTTCCTGGTGAAGAATCTGCACACAGGCGACAGATGTATGAAGGTCATTGGATATCTGTGTTTGTGCAGCAGCACCTGTGACTGGGCAGTCCTCTTCAGGATACCCTCTGTTCACCCCAAATTGGGAAGGGGTGGGGGGCTAGAAAAGGTACCCTAAAAATAGGCTGTCCCACTTTCTCCTGGCTGGGGAACCACACCCCTGTAGGATCACCATCTTTGTGGTCAAAGAAAGAAAACTAAATTTTGCAACTTGAAATGTCAGAACATTCATGGTTAATCTCAAGAGTGTCCGTCTGGAAAGAGCTGCAATCGTATCACGTGAACTATCAAGACTCCGTATTGACATCATTGCCCTCAATGAGACCCACCTTCCTGGGGATGGGCAGCTGAAGGAACAAGCAGAGGGATACACCTACTACTGGAAAGAGGAGGCTGATAGCGACCCTGGAATAGGATCTTGGATGCACTGTCAGAACTCCCAAACTGCATAAAAGACTCAAAGATAGTGATCCTGCAGGGGTGTGGTTCCCCAGCCAGCAGAAAGCAGGACAGCCAATTTTCAGGGTACCTTTTCTAGCCCCCACCCCTTCCCAGGGCACCTCTTCGTGCCCCCTCCCAATTTGCAGTGAGCAGAGGGTATCCTGAAGAGAACTGCTCAGTCACAGATGCTGCTGCACAAAGACACTTCCTTACCTACAGCTCAGCTGTAATCAATATACCACAGTCATCAGTGCTTATGCCCTCACCCTTGACACCAAAGATGTTAAGGAAAAGTTCTGTTCTGATCTTGAGGTCCTCACTGTTGTCCCAAAAGAGAAGATCATCCTTCATGGGGGGAAATTTAATGCCAGGGTTGGCTGTGACTCCAATGTCTGAAGAGGAACCATTAGGAAAAATAGGGTAGAAATGGTGTCCTCCTGCTGATAAAGTGTGCTCAGCGTGGCCTCATTATAATAAACAACATCTTCTGCCAGAAGGACAAATACAAAACCACATGGAGGCATCCTAGATCAAAGTACTGGCACCTCCTGGATGATGTCATTGTTTGAGTCAAAGATGTAAGTGATGTCTGTGTCACTCGATCCATGCAGGGAAACGGATACCTGTTGGACAGATCATCGACTTGTTCAACCGATGAACATTCACCTCGCACCAAAGCATCGCAAGACCCACAAGTCCAAGGAGGAAGAGACATAAGAGAAATTCCAAGTGAAGCTCACAACCAATCTGGAAAATCTTCACGGATCCAACTCAATTTCAGAGCAGTGGGAACAAATAAAGTCAGTTGTTACTAGACTCCCGCGTCCAGCCCATTGGGTTCAAGCATCGTCATTACCAGGACTGGTTCAACGAAAACAATGAAGTATGTGACCTCCTGGAACAAAAAACACGCAGCCTTCATTTCCTGGGAGAACAATCCAAAGTCGCAAGTCAAGGCGGCAGCATTACAGCAGCTCAAGGCTGACACCCAAGACAAATCCAGAAAATAAAGGACAAGTGGGAAGAGAAAGCCTGAGAGATCCAACAATATCCTAACCATCATGACACGCAAAGCTTTTTTTGAAGCCACCAGGGCCATCTATAGACCAAGATCTAATGGACAAAATCCCCATTGCTCACAGGATGGTGTCTCTCTTAAGGTTGACAATGCCAGGACATTCTGATGTGGGGAGGGTGAACAGCCAGTGGTCGTGGTACATGTCGGTACCAACGACATAGGTAAAAAAAAGGGATGAGGTCCTGCAAGCTGAATTTAAGGAGTTAGGAGCTAAATTAAAAATCAGGACCTCAAAGGTAGTAATCTCAGGATTACTTCCTGTGCCACAGGAGACAGGTGCCATAGGAACAGGAGAATAGGCCAGATGAATGCGTGGCTGGAGAAATGGTACAGGAGGGAGGGATTTAGAGTCCTGGGACATCGGGACCGGTTCTGGGGAAGGTGGGACCTGTACAAGCGGGACGGGTTACACCCAGGCAGCACCGGAACCAATGTCCTAGCAGGGGCATTTGCTAGTGTTGTTGGGGAGGATTTAAACTAGAATGGCCGGGGGATGGGAACCTGAGCAGGGAGAATGAGGAGGAGGAAACAAGGATAGAAACGAAAGACAGGAAACAAAAAGGCAAAAGTGGAAGGCATAGAAATCCAGGGCAAGAAACAAATAGGGCCATAGTGTGAAATAATGCTAAGATGACTAAGAACGTTAAAAAGACAAGCCTAAAGGCATTGTGTCTAAATGTGCAGAGTATTCGCAATAAGGTAGGCGAATTAACCGCACAAATAGATGTAAATGGATACGATATAGTTGCGATTACGGAGACATGGCTGCAGGGTGACCAAGGATGGGAACTGAACATCCAGGGGTATTCAATATTTAGGAAGGACAGGCAAAAAGGGAAAGGAGGTGGAGTAGCATTGTTAGTAAAAGAGGAAATCAATACAATAGTGAGGAAGGGTATTAGCTCACAGAATCCTGATGTGGAATCTTCTTGGGTGAAGCTAAGAAACACCAAGGGGCAGAAAACGTTGGTGGGGGTTATATATAGACCCCCAAACAGCAGTGATGATGTAGAGGATGGCATTAAACAGGAAATTACAGATGCATGCGATAGGGTGCAACTGTAATTATGGGTGGCTTTAATCTACATATAGATTGGACAAACCAAATTAGCAATAATACTGTAGAGGAGGAATTCCTGGAGTGCGTACGTGATGGTTTTTTGGACCAATACATTGAGGAACCAACTAGAGAACAGGTCATCCTAGACTGGGTATTGAGTAATGAGAAAGGATTAGTTAACAATCTTGTTATGCAGGGTCCCTTGGGGAAGAGCAACCATAACATGATAGAATTCTTCATTAAGATGGAGAGTGAGCGAGTTTATTCCGAGACTAGGGTCTTGAATCTAAATAAAGGAAACTATGAAGGTATGAGGCGTGAGTTGGCTATGATAGACTGGGGAACGTTACTTAAAGGGTTGACAGTGAATAGGCAACGGCTAGCATTTAAAGAGCACATGGAATAATTACAACAATTGTTCATTCCTGTCTGGCGCAAAAATAAAACAGGAAGGGTGGCTCAACCATGGCTTACAAAAGAAATTAGGGATAGTATTAGATCCAAGGAGGAGAAATAGAAAATGGCCTGAACAAGCAGCAAACTTCAGTATTGGGAGCAGTTTAGAATTCAGCAAAGGAGGTCAAAGGGATTGATTAAGAAGGGGAAAATAGAGTATGAGTATAAGCTTGCAGAGAACATAAAAACTGACTGGAAAAGCTTCGATAGATATGTGAAGAGAAAAAGATTAGTGAAGACAAATGTGGGTCCTTTACAGTCAGAAACGGGGAATTTATAATGGGGAACAAAGAAATGGCAGACCAATTAAATACTTAAATAAAAGCAAAATACTGCGGATGCTGGAAATCTGAAACAAAAACAAGAAATGCTGGAATCACTCAGCAGGTCTGGCAGCATCTGTGGAAAGAGAAGCAGAGTTAACGTTTCGGGTCAGTGACCCTTCTTCGGAACTGACAAATATTAGAAAAGTCACAGATTATAAGCAAGTGAGGTGGGGGTGGGGCAAGAGATAACAAAGGAGAAGGTGCAGATTGGACCAGGCCACATAGCTGACCAAAAGGTCACGGAGCAAAGGCAAACAATATGTTAATGGTGTGTTGAAAGACAAAGCATTAGTACAGATTAGGTGTGAATACACTGAATATTGAACAGCAGCAAGTGCAAACCTGAAAAAACCCTGAAAAAAACAGTGGGTAAGCAAACTGAACAGACTAAGATGAAATGAAATAAATGCAAAAAAAGATTGTAAAAAATGTAAAAAAGAATGTAAAAAAAAGGAAGAAAAAATAACTAAAAATGAAAGTAAAATGGGGGGCTGTCATGCTCTGAAATTATTGAACTCAATGTTCAGTCCGGCAGGCTGTAGTGTGCCTAATCGGTAGATGAGATGCTGTTCCTCGAGCTTGCGTTGATGTTCACTGGAACACTGCAGCAATCCCAGGACAGAGATGTGAGCATGAGAGCAGGGGGGAGTGTTGAAATGGCAAGCAACCGGAAGCTCAGGGTCCTGCTTGCGGACTGAGCAGAGATGTTCCGCAAAGCGGTCACCCAGTCTGCGCTTGGTCTCCCCAATGTAGAGGAGACCACACTGTGAGCAGCGAATACAGTATACTACATTGAAAGAAGTACAAGTAAATCGCTGCTTCACCTGAAAGGAGTGTTTGGGGCCTGGGATAGTGAGGAGAGAGGAGGTAAATGGGCAGGTATTACACCTCCTGCGATTGCAGGGGAAGGTGCCCTGGGACGGGGATGAGGTGGTGGGGGTAATGGAGGAGTGGACCAGGGTGTCGCGGAGGGAACGATCCCTTCGGAATGCTGACAGGGGAAGGGAGGGGAAGATGCGACTGGTAGTGGCATCATGCTGGAGGTGGCGAAAATGGCGGAGGATGATTCTTTGGCTATGGAGGCTGGTGGGATGAAAAGTGAGGACAAGGGGAACCCTGTCACGGTTCTGGGAGGGAGGGGAAGGGGTGAGGGTAGAGGTGCGGGGAATGGGTCAGACACGGTTGAGGGCCCTGTCAACCACAGTGGGGGGAAATCCTCGGTTGAGGAAAAAGGAGGTCATATCAGAAGCACCAATTAAATACTTACTTTGGTTCTATCTTCACAAAGGAGGACACAAATCACCTCCCAGAAATGTTGGGGAACATAGGGTTTAGTGAGAAGGAGGAACTGTATGAAATCAGTATTAGTAGGGAAATGGTGTTAGGGAAATTTTTGGGATTGAAGGCTGTTAAATCCCCCGGGCCTGATAATCTACATCCCAGAGTACTTAAGGAAGTGGCCCTAGAAATAGTAGATGCATTTCTGGTCATTTTTCAAAATTATATAGACTCTGGAACAGTTCCAACAGATTGGAGGGTAGATAATGTAAACCCACTATTTAAAAAAGGAGGTAGAGAGAAAACAGAGAATTATATACAGGTTAGCCTGACATCAGTAGTGGAGAAAATGCAAGAGTCCATTATAAAAGATGTAATAGCAGAGCACTTGGAAAACAATGACGGGATCGGACAAAGTCAACATGGATTTATGAAAGGGAAATCATGCTTGACAAATCTACTGGAATTTTTTGAGGATGTAACTGGTAGAATAGATAAGGGAGAACCAGTGGATGTGGTGTATTCGGACTTTCAGAAGGCTTTTGATAAGGTTCCACATAAGAGATTAGCGTGCAAAATTAAAGCACATGGGATTGGGGGTAAGGTACTGACATGGATAGAGAACTGGTTGGCAGACAGGAAACAAAGAGTAGGAATAAACGGGTATGTTTCCGAGTGGCAGGCAGTGACTAGTGGGGTACCGCAGGGATCAGTGCTAGGACCCAGCTATTCACAATATATACTAATGATATAGGTGAGGGAATTAAATGTAATATATCCAAGTTTGCAGATGACACAAAGCTGGATGGGAGTGTGAGCTGTGACGAGGATGCAGAGAAGCTCCAGTGTAATTTGGACAGGTTGACTGAGTGGGCATATACATGGCAGATGCAGTATAATGTGGATAAATGTGAGGTTATCCACTTTGGTGGCAAAAACAGAAAGGCAGATTATTATCTGAACGCCGACAGATTGGGAAAGGGGGAGGTGCAGCGAGACCGGAGTGTCCTTGTGCACCAGTCGCTGAAAGTAAGCATGCAGGTCCAGCAGGCAGTTAAGAAGGCAAATGGTATGTTGGCTTTCATAGCGAGAGGATTCGAGTACAGGAGCAGGGATGTCTTGTTGCAATTATACAGGGCCTTGGTGAGACCACATCTGGAGTATTGTATGCAGTTTTGGTCCCCTTATCTGAGGAAGGATGTTCTTGCTATAGAGGGAGTGCAGCAAAGGTTCACCAGACTGATTCCTGGGATGGCAGCTCTGACGTATGGAGAGAGATTGGGTCGATTAGACTTGTATTCACTAGAGTTTAGAAAAATGAGAGGGGATCTCATAGAAACCTACAAAATTCTAACAGGACTGGACAGACTAGATGCAGGAAGGATGTTTCCGATGGTGGGGAGAGTGCAGGACCAGGGGTCACAGTCTAAGGATAAGGGGTAAGCCATTTAGGACTGAGATGAGGAGGGATTTCTTACCCAGAGTGGGGGACCTGCGGAATTCTCTACCACGGAAAGCAGTTGAGGCCAAATCATTAAATATATTCAAGAAAGAGTCAGATATAGTTCTTAAGGCTAAAGGAATCAAGGGATATGGGGAGAAAGCAGGAACAGGTTACTGAGTTTGGATGATCAGCCATGATCGTATTGAATGGCAGTGCAGGTTCGAAGGGCCGAATGGCCTACTCCTATTTTCTATGTTTCTATCTGTCAACACTGGAAAGAACATTTTCAACAACTCCTCAACCGTGAATTCCATGGCAGCTGATAATCTTCAGTCTATTCCCTAGTACCCTGTAGTAGGGTCCGTGGATGAACCACCATTGATGGAAGAGCTGCAACAAGCAATCAAACAGATTAAAAACAAACCCTGCGGCTGCAAAGGTATTCAAGCTGAGGTCTTCAAAGTTGGTGGGCTTGCTCGCTTCAAGACTCCATATACTCATCCTACAGATTTGGGAAGAATAAGAACTTCTTCCCTCCACCCACCGCACGACTTCAGGAATTCTCCTGAATCACCTACTTCCTGTGGCTGAGGAAATTCACCCAGAGACACAGTGTGGCTTTAAACCTTCCAGAGGAACCTCCGACATGGTCTTTGCTGCCCAACAAATCCAGGAAAAATGTTGAGAACACCGGGAATTTTTCATTGCATTCATTGACCTGACCAAAGCATTTGACTCAGTAAATTGCAAGGCTCTGGATTGTGGTGCAAAGATTTGGATGTCCAAGAAATCTCAAAACAATCCTGCAGTTGCTCCATGATAATATGACTGCAACTGTCTTGAGTGGGAGATCTGAAAGAGATGTCTCCAAAATCTGGACTGGGGTTAAGCAAGGCAGTGTGATAGCCTCCATACTATTTCTAATTTACCTGATAGTGGCTAATCACCGCAGATCAGCTGCCCTCTGGTGTGAGTATTAAATACCGCCTAGATGGAAAACTCTAACCTCAGTCACCTCAGTGCCAAAACTAAACTGACTGCCATGGACATTCATGATCACTTTGAAGATGACTGCATTGTTGTTGCACTCTCTGTACACTGCTCGCGATCTCTTCAATTCTACACACAAGAGACTCGGCCTGTCCTCGAATGTTGTCAACACAAAACTCATATCAACCCACATCTGATCAGCCAAATATTCCACTTCCCATATATGTTGAAGGAGAGACTTTGGAATATGTTGAGCACTTCCCATACCTTGGCAGCCACCTCTCTCAAACGGACGAGGAGATCCAACACCGGATCAGCTGTGCCAGCTCAGCCTTCTACAAACTATGGCAGCGAGTGTTTGACAACAAAGACCTCCACAAGTCAACAAAAGCCCCAGTGTACAGAACAGTTGTCACCACAATCCTGTACTACAGTGAGACCTGGACTATATATCAATGACACAAGAGTGCAAGAGAAATTCTATCAGCAATTCCTTTGCTGCATCCTCTGGATTCAATGGGAGATTGAACACTAGTGTCCTTCTTGAAGCCAGCTCCACAAGCATTGGGGCAAAATCCCTGCAAAAATCAACCTTGATGGCTGGACACTGTGTCCAGATGGTTAAAAAAACCATCTCCTGCCAGGACCTATTTTCTCTCAAATGGCCATTGTTCCAGGGGAGGACAAAGAAAATGCTTCAAAGACACTCTGAAGCTCTGAATTGCAGCAGCATTAACATTGGTGACTGGGAGGAGCTTGCTGCCAATCATTCAAAATGGTGATAACTTGTCCATCAAGCTGCAGCATGCTTCGAGTCCAAATACCTTAATGATGAGGCAGAACAGGAAAAGAAAAGGAGGCAAATCCTGCACTCCGGATCCCACTACCTCATGGGATGTCCTGCCCCATGTGCCCAAAGATCTGTGGGTTGAGAATCGGCCTGAAGACTCACAATAGAAACCTGACCTTCAGTAAGGTCATCCTCGAATCGAGGGACAGCCGACTACAGTATGACATACCTAATGAGTGGTAGACAAATAATACATCAGATTGGTGAAGGTGAAGGCACATGCGTCAAGAGCATGAACAGCATCTTTTTACACTTGTGCCTACAGTGCCATTTCAGGATGTGTGATGGGAGGTTACTGAGATTTACAAGATGAGATGAGGATTGCAAATGGCAGAGAAGAAACAGGAAGCAAGCCTGCCAAGGGAGTGAGGATGAGGAGCATTGAGTCGATCTGATTGGCTGTGATGAGAGAGATGCGAGGGTGAACAGTGGTGTGAATTGAGTAGAACTAACAAGATAAAGTGAGGGGTTGCAGAGCCAGATCTTGGAGAATATAGTTTATATACTTCAGTGAATGAATGTCATAATCTCGGGCCAGTTGAATTAAGAATAGAAGGGGTGCAGACATGATAGGCTGAATGGCCTCCTTCTGTGCTGTAATTTTTCTATGGCTCTTTCTGTGGAGTGATGTGGGAGGCAGGGCCATTTTGCTTTAATGGCCCATTGGCACCAGTACTGGGGAAAGAGGGTGCTGTTCCATTGGGACAGGCTAGGACCAGCGTCCTGGTGAATCAAATAAGTAGGACAGTAGATAGGGTTTTCAAGCTAATAAGGGGTTTGGGGGGTGGGGGTTGTGGGTGGATTCGGGAAATGGTAAATTCAAAAGAAGCAAGAGAAATGACACATAGATTGGGCAAACCAAATTTGTAGGAATGGTGCGGAGGACGAGTTCATGGAAAGTATTCAAGATAGTTTTCTAAATCAGTAGGTGAAGAGCCAACTGGGGAACAGGCTGTTTTGGATCTAGCAATTTGTAATGAGAAAGGGTTAGTTAATAACCTGAGGGAGCAGTGACTATAGTATAACTAGTGTTACAATCAAGGCAGGAGTAATGCACTGTTAATTCAGTCCCACAACTCCAGAGTGGATAACATATCAAATAGTTTCCCATCTACCAAAGAATAGCCAAATTAAACACTATTTTACCCGCAGAACAAATCACACCAAACCAGGTTTCTTCAAACAACATTAACTGTTTATTCGAAGGGAAATAATAACCCTTAATTACTAGCAAGATGAATCTATATATGAAAAAATCTTAATTTCCTTAGCCCTCTTGCAAACACACATTTTAAAAAAAAAACGATTAACTGGGGAAAAAGAACTTTTGGTTTACAGCTGTTTCTCAGGAGTCGAAGGAATGATATAAATAATTGAGTTTCATGTTCTGCTAGGATGTTTTTGGTATGGTGAGGTGTCCGAGTCGAATATTCGATGCCACTCTCAGTCTCTCTAGGCAAGGTTGATGAACAGTCTGATGGGTAGGCGTTCACAGCAAGTTAACTGCAGCAGACATTGCATAGGCCTTCCATCAGGGGTGTAGCAACAGGTCTGCTTAGGTCAGCAGCAGTCTAGCAGTAGAAATAATTCTTCAGATTTCAGGATGTCTTAGAACACAGGAGGCAACAGGAACCACACTGGATGCAAGATTTCTCGTCAAGAGATGTAGAATTCCTTTATAGGGGGAGGTAACACTTTTCTGGGTCTTCCTCTCTTGCTCCAGGCAGGTCAAGCCAAGATTTCAAATGCCTTCCCTTTGTCCAACTCACTGGCTTTTTAAAAGGGTCCAAAGTGAAAAAAAAAACTTCCTGAACATGGTCACATGTCCAGACACTGTCTCTTGTCCTTCAAAAAAAAAGAAAAACTGCTGAGGAAGGCCAAACCCCCATGGTTTCCTTGAAATTGCCTGATTTCCTGTCCTTGTACAAGTTCAACTTCCTTTCAAAGCATCCATGAAGTTAAACTTTTGTTATGAACTTGCTTTCAAAACATTGTAGGAATTCCAAGTATTTGCTGTTTCTCAGTTTTTAAAACACACAGAATTCTAAGTTCTGAGTACAAAAAAAACCTTTGTAACATTAGGGTCTTAAATCTAAACAAAGCAAACCAAGTTAGGTATGGGGATGAGTTGGCTAAGGTAGATTGGAAACTACATTAAAAGATATGACAGTAAGCAAGCAATGGCTAGCATTTAAATATGTAATTTGCAACAAATATATATTCCTTTAAGGAACAAAAACCCATTAGAAAAAAAAGTGATCCAACCAGGGCTAACAAGGAGTTAGATATTAAATTGAAAGAATAGGCTGATAGTGTTGCCAAAAAGAATAGCAAGACTTGTAGTGGAGTTCTGAAGAAGGGTCACTGACCCGAAACGTTAACTCTGCTTCTCTTTCCACAGATGCTGCCAGACCTGCTGAGTGATTCCAGCATTTCTTGTTTTTGTTTCAGATTTCCAGCATCCGCAGTATTTTGCTTTTATATTATTGTAGTGTTGTGCTATGTTTTAAGTCTTCAATAAATGATAACCACAGGCTTTATATACACTGCATAATCTCAGGTCCAGGACTTTTCTTCTTTGGCGTGTGTGCTGTGCCTGCAGTATGCCTCTCAAAATGGTATCTCCTTATATATGTGTGGTGGTTGCATCAGTGGCCTGCTCTTCAAGGTACAGTTTCTTAAAGGTGATGTCACCAGTACACTACATTATAAGACTGAGGATTGTGAGGATTTTAGAATTCAGCAAAGTTGGACTACAAAAGTGTTAAGGAAAAGGAAAGAAAAAAAAACGTGAGAGTAGACTAGCAAGGGACATAAAAAACAATTCTAAATGTTATAGGTGCTTAAATAGGAAGAGTTTAGTAAAAGTAAATGTGGGTCCATTAGAGGTAGAGACAGGTAAAATTATAAGTGGGGAATAAGGAAATGGCAGAGACAGTAAAAAAATACTTTGTATCTGTCTTCACAGTAGAAGACACGAAAAGCATTCTGGAAGTAATTGGGAACCAAGGGTCCAGCTAGAATGAAGAACTTAAAGAAATCAGTATAAATAAAGAAATATTAGTGGAGAAATTAATGGGATAAATGTGACAAATCTCCTGCATCCTAGGATTTTAAAAGAGGTAGCTGCAGAGATAGCGAATGCATTTATCTTCCAGAATTCTTGAGGTTCTAGAACAGTTAAAGGATTGGAAGGTACCAAACCTTAACACAGGAGGAAGAGAGAAACCACTGAACTATAGGACAATTAGACAGTTAGCATAACATCAGCGGCAGACAAAATGCTCGAATCTATTTTTAGGAAAGTGGCAAGACATTAGAAAAAATCAGTATAATTAAACAGAGACAACATGGATTTATGAGGGAAATCCAGATATTCTAGAAGGTACTACACAAGAGGTACTACACATTAGCATTGGACAGAAAAAGGTAGGAATAAAGGGGTCAGTCAGGTTGACAGGCTGTAACTAGTGGGGTACTGCAAGGATCAATGCTTGGGCCCCATCGATTCACAATCTATAATGATTTGGATGCAGGGATTAAATGTAATGTTTCCAAGTTTGCAGATGACATAAAACTAGGTGTAAGCAAGTTGTGAGGAGGATGTAACTTCACTTCAAGGGGATTTGGAGAGGCTAAGCGAGTAGCCAAAAATTTGGCAGATGGAATACAATGAGGAGAAATGAGAGATTATCCAATTTTGATAGGGAAAACAGAAATACAGAGCATTTTTTAAATGGGGAGAGGCTGGGAAGTGCTGAACTTCAAAGGGACCTGGGTGTCCTTGTTCATGAGTTACTGAAATCAAACATGTAGGTACAGCAAACAATTAAGGAGGCAAATGGTATGTTGGCCTTCATTACAAGAGGATTTGAGTATAGGAGTAAAGATGTCTTACTGCAATTATATACAGCCTTGGTGAGACTGCACCTGGAGTATTGTGTGCAGTTTTGGTCTCTTTACCTAAGGACAGAGGGAGTGCAACGAAGGTTTACCAAACTAATTCCTGGCATGGAGGGATTGTCCTGTTCTCTGGAGTTAATGAGAGGTGATCTCATTGAAATATGAGAAATTCTTACAGGGCTCGACAGGGCAGATGCAGGAAGGATGTTTCCCCGGGCTGGGGAGTCTAGAACCAATTGACACAGTCTCAGAATAAGGGGCAGGTCATTTAGGACTGAGCTGAGGAGGAATTTCTTCACTCAGAGGGTGGTGAATCTTTGGAATTCCCTGCCCCAGAGGCCCGTGGAGGCTCAGTCGTGGAACATGTTCAAGACTGTGATTAATAGATTTCTACATATTAAAGATATAAAGATAAAGGGATATGGGGATTGTGTGGGAAAATGGTGTTGAAGTAGAAGGTCAGCCATAATCCCATTGAATGGCAGAGTTGACTCGAAGGGCTGAATGGCCTAGTCCTGCTCCTTTTCTTATATTCATTTAAGAGGCTGTAGAGGGATATAGACAGGTTGGGCAAGTGGACGAGAACATGGCCAATGGAATACAACATGGCAAAGTATGAAATTAACCAGCTTGGTAGAAAAATATAAAAAGCAAATTTTGAATGGAGAGACTGGGAAATGTTTGCATTCAGAGGGACCTGGGAGTCCTTGTATATGAATCACAGAAAGTTAACATGCAATTAAAGGAAATGGTATGTTAACTTTGTCACACTAACTAAAGGGAACAATGATAAAATATGAAATGAGCTGGAGGAATTATGAAATAAATGTCAATTGTTGAACTGAATCACAAGAAAATGAACACATTTGTGCTACAGACAAAATGGCAGAGACACATCCAGCCAGAACAGCAGAGAGACAATTCCAGTTAAGCTGGAGCTCTGCTGATAACACTTTACCCCCTGCAGCAGAGAAATTGCAAGGTGACTTTAGAAGTCGTCATCTGTGAAAGTGAACCTGGATTTCCACCATCAACTTCAGATTGAGGCTTAGCCGAAAGGAGCCTGTGACACGTCATCCTTGAAGACAACAAACATTCTGGCCTGTTCTGTTGAAAGATTTCCTCCTGAAAAGCTTCAAAAGATTTTCTTAAAACAATAAACTCTTACCACAATTGGACTCGAACTGCAGGCTACCATTCTCTTCTGGTATGAGTGAATGAGTGAGTGGGTGAGGTCGCCACCATTTTTTGGTTACTGTTTAAAATATTTATCTTTCTTTAGCCTACGAGAAAACCTCTCATTTGTCTATTTGACACTTAAAACACCATCTGTGTTCTGTTGAAAGTTAGAAGTCACCCACAGCACTTCCCACCTGTCCGTAACATTGTTAAAAAGGAATTGGAGTATAGGAGTCGGGTTCCATAGCGGACTAATCTGTGCCAGTTCTCCACTCCCCCTTCCATTGAACCCGCCTTCCAACTGAGCACAAAAGTCCAGCCCATAGTTCTGCAAAGGGGGATTTACACATGGAGGTGAGGTGGGGGGTGCAGGAATAGCTGAGGTATTAACTGAATACTTTGCATCTCCCTTTACCAAGCAAGAAGATGCGACCCAGGTCACAGTAAAAGAGGTAATTAATACTTAAAGTGGATAAAGCACCATGACTGGATGAGATGTATCCAAGGATACTGAGGGAAGTGAGGGTGGAAATTGCAGAGGCACTGGCCATAATTTTCCAGCCTTCCTTAAAATCGGGTGGTGCCAGAGGACTGGAGAATTGCAAACGTTACACCCTTTTTTGAACAAGGATGTAAAAGATAAGCCCAGCTACTACAGACGTCAGTTCAACTTCAGTAGTGGGTAACTTATAGAAACAATAATTCAGGACCAAATTAATAGTTCCATGGACAAATGTGGGTTAATCAAGGAAAGCCAGCACAGATTCATTAAGGGGGGAAAAAAGCTCATGTTTAACTAACTTGCTGGAGTTTTGAAGAGGTAGCAAAGGGGGTTGATGAGGGCAATGCTGTTGATGTGGTGTACATGGACTTTCAAAAGGCATTTGATACAGTGCCACACAGACTTGAGCAAAATTATAGCTCATGGAATAAAAGGGACAGTAGCAACATGGATACAGAATTAGCTGAGTGAGAGGAAACTGTAGAACAAAGAACAAAGAAAATTACAGCACAGGAACAGGCCCTTCGGCCCTCCAAGCCTGTGCCGATCCTGATCCTCTATCTAAACACGTCGCCTATTTTCTAAGGGTCTGTATCTCCTTGCTTCCTGCCCATTCATGTATCTGTCTAGATACATGTTAAAAGACGCTATCGTGCCCACGTCTACCACCTTCGCTGGCAACGTATTCCAGGCACCCACCACCCTCTGTGTAAAGAACTTTCCACGCATATCCCCCCTAAACTTTTCCCCTCTCACTTTGAACTCGTGACCCCTAGTAATTGAATCCCCCACTCTGGGAAAAAGCTTCTTGCTATCCAGCCTGTCTATACCTCTCATGATTTTGTACACCTCAATCAGGTCCCCCCTCAACCTCCGTCTTTCTAATGAAAATAATCCTAATCTACTCAACCTCTCTTCATAGCTAGCGCCCTCCATACCAGGCAACATCCTGGTGAACCTCCTCTGCACCCTCTCCAAAGCATCTACATCCTTTTGGTAATGTGGCGACCAGAACTGCACGCAGTATTCCAAATGTGGCCGAACCAAAGTCTTATACAACTGTAACATGACCTGCCAACCCTTGTACTCAATACCCCGTCCGATGAAGGAAAGCATGCCGTATGCCTTCTTGACCACTCTATTGACCTGCGTTGCCACCTTCAGGGAACAATTGACCTGAACACCCAAATCTCTCTGTACATCAATTTTCCCCAGGACTATTCCATTTACTGTATAGTTCACTCTTGAATTGGATCTTCCAAAATGCATCACCTCGCATTTGCCCTGATTGAACTCCATCTGCCATTTCTCTGCCCAACTCTCCAGTCTATCTATATTCTGCTGTATTCTCTGACAGTCCCCTTCACTATCTGCTACTCCACCAATCTTAGTGTTGTCTGCAAACTTGCTAATCAGACCACCTATACTTTCCTCCAAATCATTTATGTATATCACAAACAACAGTGGTCCCAGCACGGATCCCTGTGGAACACCACTGGTCACACGTCTCCATTTTGAGAAACTCCCTTCCACTACTACTCTCTGTCTCCTGTTGCCCAGCCAGTTCTTTATCCATCTAGCTTGTACACCCTGGACCCCATGCGACTTCACTTTCTCCATCAGCCTACCATGGGGAACCTTATCAAACGCCTTACTGAAGTCCATGTATATGACATCTACAGCCCTTCCCTCATCAATCAACTTTGCCACTTCCTCAAAGAATTCTATTAAGTTGGTAAGACATGACCTTCCCTGCACAAAACCATGTTGCCTATCACTGATAAGCCCATTTTCTTCCAAATGGGAATAGATCCTATCCCTCAGTATCTTCTCCAGCAGCTTCCCTACCACTGAAGTCAGGCTCACCGGTCTATAATTACCAGGATTTTCCCTGCTACCCTTCTTAAACAAGGGGACAACATTAGCAATTCTCCAGTCCTCCGGGACCTCACCCATGTTTAGGGATGTTGCAAAGATATCTGTTAAGGCCCCAGCTATTTCCTCTCTCGCTTCCCTCAGTAACCTGGGATAGATCCCATCCGGACCTGGGGACCTGTCCACCTTAATGCCTTTTAGAATACCCAACACTTCCTCCCTCCTTATGCCAACTTGATCTAGTAGTGGTTAATAGATTCTCTTCAGATGGAGGAGGGTTTGTAGTGGAGTTTCCCATGGGTCAGTGTTGGGATCCTTGCTTTTCCGGATATATATTAATGATCTAGGCCTTGGTGTACAGGGCACAATTTCAAAATCTGCGGATGATATGAAGCTTGGAAACATTGTGAACTGTGAGGAGGTTAGTGTAGAACTTCAAAAGGACATAGACAAGTCGGTGGAATGGGCCGACAGGTGGCAGATCAATGTGGAGAAATGTGAAGTGATTCATTCATTTTGGCAGGAAGAACATGGAGAGACAACATAACAAAGGATACAATTCTAAAGTGGGTGCAAGAGCAGAGGGACTTGGTGGTATATGTGCGTAAGTTATCGAAGTTGGCAGGACAGGTTGAGAGAGTGGTTAATAAAGAATACGGTATCCTCGGCTTTATTAATAGAGGCATAGAGTGCAAGAGCAAGGAGGTTATGTTGAACTTGTACAAGTCCAGTTCTGGGTGCCTTTAAGAAAGATGAAGGAACGGGAGAGAGTGTTGACAAGATTCACAAGAATGGGATGAGGAACCTCAGTTATGATGAAGGTCACAGACCTGAAACATTAACTGTTTCTTTACACAGATGCTGCCAGACCTGCTGAGTATTTCCAGTACAATGTTCTCATTTCACTTGTGAAGATAGACTGGAGAAGTTAGGACTATTTTCCTTGGAGAAGAGAAGGCTGAGAGGTGATTTGATAGAGGTATTCAAAATCATGACGGGTCTGAACAGAGTAGATAGAGAGAAACTGTTGCCACTCATGAAAGAATTGAGAACGAGGGCACAGATTTAAAGTGATCAGCAAAGGAAGGAAAAATGATGTGGAAAAACCTCAGGCAGTGAGTGGTTAGGATCTGGAATGCACTGCCTGAGAGAGTGCGACAAATGCAGGTTCAAACGAGGCATTCAAAAAGGGAATTAGACTGTTATATGAAAAGGAAGAATGTGCCGGGTTACAGGGAGAAGGCAGGTGAAATGGCAATAGGTGAATTGCTGATGGAGAGCTGGAACTACACAATGGGCTGATTGGCCTCCTTCTGCTCTGTACCAATTGAGATTCTGCTATAAAGAGGCATAGAGTACAAAAGTAAGGAAGTATGATAAATGAGTAATAAACAGTGGTTCAGCCCCAACTGGAGTATTGTGACGAGTGCTGGGCAGCACACTTTAGGAGGGATGAAAAGGCTTTAGATGGTGCAGAGAAGATTTACAGGATGAAGGACTTCATTCAAGTGGATAGATTGGAGAAGCTGATGCCACTACCAAACACATCTTCCCCTCACTTCCCCTGTCAGCATTCCGAAGGGAGCATTCCCTCCGCGACACCCTGGTTCACTCCTCCAATACCCCCACCACCTCGTCCCCTTCACACGGTACTTTCCCCTGCAATCGCAGGAGGTGTAATACCTGCCCATTTACCTCCTCTCTCCTCACTATCCCAGGCCCCAATCACTCCTTTCAGGTGAAGCAGTGATTTACTTGTACTTCTTTCAATGTGGTATACTGTATTCGCTGCTCACAATGTGGTCTCCTCTACACTGGGGAGACCAAACGCAGACTGGGTGACCGCTTTGCGGAACACCTCCGCTCACTCCGCAAGCAGGACCCTGAGCTTCCGGTTGCTTGCCATTTCAACACTCCCCCCTGCTCTCATGCTCACATCTCTGTCCTGGGATTGCTGCAGTGTTCCAGTGAACATCAACACAAGCTCGAGGAACAGCATCTCATCTACCGATTAGGCACACTACAGCCTGCCGGACTGAACATTGAGTTCAATAATTTCAGAGCATGATGGGCACCCCTTTTTATTTTTAGTTATTTTTTCTTTTTTCTTTTCTTTATTGTTTGTTTATCTTATTTTAGTTTGTTTCTACTGTCCCTACCCACTTTTTTTATGTTTGTGCTTGGGGCCAGGCTGTTCAGTTTTCTTTCAATTAACACCCTCTGTACTAACGCTTTGTCTTTCACCACACCTTTAACACATCTTTTGCCTTTGCTCCATGACCTTCTGGTCAGTTATTCTCTGTGACCTTGTCCCATCAACACCTTCTCTTTTGTTATCTCTTGCCCCACCCCCGCTTTACTTGCTGAAAATCATTTACCTTTCTCATATCTGCCAGTTCTGATGAAGAGTCACTGACCTGAAACGTTAATTCTGCTTCTCTCTCCACAGACGCTGCCAGACCTGCTGAGTATTTCCAGCATTTCTTGTTTTTATTATTATTGGAGAAGCTGGTGTTGTTCTCCTTCGGGAAGAGAAACATAGAAAATAGGAGCAAAGAACAAAGAACAAAGAACAGTACAGCACAGGAACAGGCCATTCGGCCCTCCAAGCCTGCGCCGATCTTGATGCCTGCCTAAACTAAAACCTTCTGCACTTCCGGGTCCATATCCCTCTATTCCCATCCTATTCATGTATTTGTCAAGATGCCTCTTAAACGTCGCTATCGTACCTGCTTCCACCACCTCCCCTGGCAGCAAGTTCCAGGCACTCACCACTCTCTGTGTAAAGAACTTGCCTCGCACATCCCCTCTAAACTTTGCCCCTCTCACCTTAAACCTACGTCCCCTAGTAACTGACCTGGGAAAAAGCTTCTGACTATCCACTCTGTCATGCCGCTCATAACTTTGTAAACCTCTATCATGTCGCCCCTCCACCTCCATCGTTCCAGTGAAAACAATCCGAGTTTATCCAACCTCTCCTCATACCTAATGCCCTCCAGACCAGGCAACATCCTGGTAAACCTCTTCTGTACCCTCTCCAAAGCCTCCACATCCTTCTGGTAGTGTGGCGACCAGAATTGCACGCAATATTCTAAGTGTGGCCTAAGTAAAGCTTTTTTGAGTAAAAATGAGTAAAGCTCATTTATATATACTACAAACAGCAAAGGTCCCAGCACTGATCCCTACGGAACACCACTAGTCACATCCCTCCATTCAGAAAACCACCCTTCCACTGCTACCCTCTGTCTTCTATGACCGAGCCAGTTCTGTATCCATCTTGCCAGTTCATCTCTGATCCCGTGTGACTTCACCTTTTGTACCAGTCTGCCATGAGGGTCCTTGTCAAAGGCTTTACTGAAGTCCATATAGACAACATCCACTGCCCTTCCTTCATCAATCATCTTTGTCACTTCCTCAAAAAACTCAATCAAGCTAGTGAAACACGACCCCCCTTCACAAAACCATGCTGCCTCTTGCTAATAAGTCCATTTGTTTCCAAATGGGAGTAAATCCTGTCCCGAAGAATCCTCTCTAATAATTTGCCTACCACT
This sequence comes from Heterodontus francisci, assembly GCF_036365525.1. Taxonomy (NCBI): domain Eukaryota; kingdom Metazoa; phylum Chordata; class Chondrichthyes; order Heterodontiformes; family Heterodontidae; genus Heterodontus; species Heterodontus francisci. The sequence goes on from NC_090376.1 coordinate 2,938,443, forward strand.
GATGTAAGGCTCAACGGCCTATAATTTCCTGGATTATCCTTGCTACCCTTCTTAAACAAAGGAACAACATTGGCTGTTCTCCAGTCCTCTGGGACCTCACCTGTTTCCAATGAGGATGCAAAGATTTCTGTCAAGGCCCCAGCAATTTCTTCCCTTGCCTCCATCAGTATTCTGGGGTAGATCCCATGAGGCCCTGGGGACTTATCTACCTTAATGCTTTGCAAGACACCCAACACCTCCTCCTTTTCGATAATGAGATGACTGAGACTATCTACATTCCCTTCCCTAGAAGAGCAGGAGTAGGCCATTTGTCCCTTCGAGTCTGCTCCGCCATTCATTATGATCATGGCTGATCATCCAACTCAGTAACCTAATCCCGCTTTCCCCCCCATATCCTTTGATCCCTTTAGACCCAACAGCTATATCTAACTCCTTCTTGAAAACATACAATGTTTTGGCCTCAACTGCTTTCTGTGGTAGCGAATTCCACAGGCTCACCACTCTCTGGGTGAAGAAATCTCTCCTCATCTCAGTCCTGAAAGGTTTACCCCGTATCCTTAGACTATGACCCCTGGTTCTGGACTCCCCCACCATCGGGAACATCCTTCCTGCATCTACCCTGTCAAGTCCTGTTAGAATTTTATAGGTTTCTATGAGATCCCCCCTCACTCTTCTGAACTCCAGCGAATATAATCCTAACCGACTCAATCTCTCCTCATACGTCAGTCCCGCCATCTCAGGAATCAGTCTGGTAAACCTTCGCTGAACTCCCTCTATAGCAAGAACATCCTTCCTCAGATAAGGAGACCAAAACTGCACACAGTATTCCAGGTGTGACTTCACCAAGGCCCTGTATGATTGCAGCAAGACATCCCTGCTCCTGTACTCGAATCCTCTTGTTTTGAAGGCCAACATACCATTTGCCTTTTTTACCACCCCTTGTACCTGCATGCTTACCTTCAGCGACTGGTGTACGAGAACACCCAGGTCTCATTGCATATTCCCCTCTCTCACTTTATAGCCGTTCAGATAATAATCTACCTTCCTGTTTTTGCTACCAAAGTGGATAACCTCACATTTATCCACATTATACTGCATCTGCCATGCATTTGCCCACTCACTTAACTTGCCCAAATCACCCTCCCACCCAGTTTTGTGTCATCTGCAAATTTGGAGATATTACATTTAGTTCCCTCATCTAAATCATTAATATATATTGTGAATAGCTGGGGTCCTAGCACCGATCCCTGCGGTACCCCACTAGTCACTGCCTGCTATTCGGAAACAAACCCATTTATCCCTACTCTTTGTTTCCTGTCTGCCAACCAATTTTCTATCCATTGCAATACACTATCCCCAATCCCATGCGCTTTAATTTTACACGCTAATCTCTTAAGTGGGACTTTGTCGAAAGCCTTCTGAAAGTCCAATCAACCACATCTACTGGCTCCCCCTCATCAACTCTACTAGTTACATCCTCGAAGAATTCTAGTAGATTTGTCAAGTATGATTTCCCTTTCGTAAATCCATGCTGACTCTGCCCGATTCTACCACTGTTCTCCAAGTGCTCTGCTATCAAATCTTTGATAATGGACTCTAGAATTTTCCCCACTACCGATGTCAGGCTGACTGGTCTATAATTCCCTGTTTTCTCTCTACCTCCCTTTTTAAATAGTGGGGTTACATTAGCCACCCTCCAATCTGTAGGAACTGTTCCAGAGTCTATAGAATCTTGGAAGATGACCAACTTCCTTAAGTACTCTGGGATGTAGATTATCAGGCCCATCAATTTCCCCAACAGCATTTCTTTACTAATACTGATTTCCTTCAGTTCCTCCCTCTCACTAAACCCTGTGTTCTCCAACATTTTTGGTACGATATTTGTGTCCTCCTTTGTGAAGACAGAACCAAGGTATGCATTTAGTTGGTCAGCCATTTCTTTCTTTATTTAGAGATACAGCACTGAAACAGGCCCTTCGGCCCACCGAGTCTGTGCTGACCATCAACCACCCATTTATACTAATCCTACATTAATCCCATATTCCTACCACATCCCCACCTTCCCTCAATTCCCCTACCACCTACCTATACTAGGGGCAATTTACAATGGCCAATTTACCTATCAACCTGCAAGTCTTTGGCTGTGGGAGGAAACCGGAGCACCCGGCGGAAACCCACATGGTCACAGGGAGAACTTGCAAACTCCACACAGACAGTACCCAGAATCGAACCCGGGTCGCTGGAGCTGTGAGGCTGCGGTGCTAACCACTGTGCCACTGTGCTTTATTCCCCATAATAAATTCCCCTGTTTCTGACTGTAAGAGACCTACATTTGTCTTCACCAATCTTTTTCTCTTCACATACCTATAGAAACTTTTACAGTCAGTTTTTATGTTCCCCACAAGCTTACTCTTGTACTCTATTTTCCCCTTCTTAATCAATCCCTTGGTTCTCCTTTGCTGAGTTCTCAACTGCTCCCAATCCTCAGGTCTGTTGTTTTTTCTGGCAAATTTATATGCCTCTTCCTTGGATCTAATGTTATCTCTAATTTCCCTTGTAAGCCATGGTTTGGCTACCTTTCCCATTTTACTTTTGCGCCAGACAGGGATAAACAATTGTTGCAGTTCATCCATGCACTCTTTAAATGTTTGCCATTGCCCATCCACCGTCATCCCTTTAAGTAAAGTTTCCCAATCCGTCATAGCCAACTGGCGCCTCATACCTTCGTAGTTTCCTTTATTAAGATTCAGGACCCTAGTCTCAGAATCAACTACGTCACTCTCCATCTTGATGAAGAATTCTATCATATTATGGTCGCTCATCCCCAAGGGGTCTCGCACCACTAGATTGTCAATTATTCCTCTCTCATTACACAATACCCAGTCTAGGATGGCCTGTTCTCTAGTTGGTTCCTCAACATATTGGTGCAGAAAACCATCCCGTATGTACTCTATGAATTTCTCTTCTATGGTATTGTGACTAATTTGATTTGCCCAATCTATTTAAAGATTAAAGTCACCCATAAGTACAGATGTTCCTTTATCGCATGTGTCTCTAATTTCCTGTTTCATGCCATTCCCAACATCACCACTACAGTTTGGGGGTCTATATACAACCCCCACTAACGTTTTTTTCCCCTTAGTGTTTCTCAGCTCTCCCCATACAGATTTCACATCGTCAGAGCTAATATCTTTCTTCAGTATTGCGTTAATTTCCTCTTTAACCAGCAATGCAACTCCAACGCCTTTTGCTTTTTGTTTGTCCTTCCTAAATACTGAACATCCCTGGATGTTCATTTCCCATCCCTGGTCACCTTGCAGCCATGTCTCCGTAATCCTGACTATATCATACCCGTTTACATCTATTGGATCGATTAATCCATCCACTTTATTGCGAATGCTCCATGCGTTAAGGCACAAAACCTTAAGGCTTGTCTTTTTAACATTACTTGTCCCCTTCCCACTATTTTTCACTGTGGCCCTGTTTGATTCTGGCCCTTGATTTCTCTGCCTATCACTTTTCTTATTCCCCTTACTGTCTTTTGTTCTTGTCTGATCCCCCCTCCTCCGACTCCTTGCAAAGGTGCCCATCCCCCTGCCATTTTAGTTTAAACCCTCCCCAACCACTCTGGCAAATACTCCCCCTAAGACATCAGTCCCGGTCCTGCCCAGGTCAAACCCGTCCAGTTTGTACTGGTCCCACCTCCCCCAGAACCGGTCCCAATGTCCCAGGAATCTAAAACCCTCCCCCCCACACCATCTCTTCAGCCACGTATTCATCCGATATATCCTGCTATTTCTACTCTGACTAGCACGTGGCACTGGTAGTAATCTTGAGATCACTACCTTTGAGGTTCTGCTTTTCAACTTACTTCCTAGTTCCCTATATTCTGCTTTTAGGACCTCATCCTTTTTTAACCTACGTCGTTTGTACCAATGTGTACCACAACCACTGGCTGTTCACCCTCCCCCTTCAGAATGTCCTGTAACCGCTCTGAGACGTCCTTGACCCTAGCACCAGGGAGGCAACATACCATCCTGGAGTCTATTTTGCGGCCACAGAAACGCCTATCTATTCCCCTTACAATTGAATCCCCTATAACTATTGCATTCCCACACTTTTTACTCCTCCCTGTGCAGCAGAACCAACTGTGGTACTATTGGGCTGTTGCTGCTTTCCCCTGAGAGGCCATTCCCCCCAACAGTATCCAAAGCAGTATATCTGTTTTGCAGGTTGAAGGTTGAAAGGAGATTTGATAGGTGTGCAAAAACAGGAGGCATCTGGACAGAGTAGATTGGGAGAAACGGTTCCTATTGGCTGAAGGATTGAGAACCAGAGGACACTAATTTAAGGTGAATAGCAAACTTTAAAGAAACTTTAATGCAGTGAGTGCTTAGGATCTAAAATGCACTGCATGAGTGTGATGGAGGCAGAGTCAACAGTGGCTTTCAAAAGGAAATTGGACAATTACCTGAAGAGAAACAATTTGGAGGGCTACAGGGAAAGGTCGGGGGAGTGGGCCTAGCTGTGTTGCTGTTAGAGAGTTAGTATGGACACGACGAGCCAAATGTCCTCCTTCTGTGCTGTGAACCATTCTATGGGCTGGATTTTGCGCAAGAGGTGGAGCTCCCAGTGCTGGCTGAAAAGGTGGGGTTGGTGGGGAGGGGAGTCCCTCCTGCACTTTCAAACCCCCAGAGTGATCCTCGTGTTCAGGGTCAAAGTTTACGCAGGCAGGATCCCCATCCCTTTAAAGACTTAATAGGGATGGGTATCTTGCCCCCCCAAGAGCTGCCAGCCAATCACAGGGCTGGCAGCTCAGTGGTGGCCACTGGCAGTACTGCAGAGGCCTCAGACCCAGGCCCAGCACTGGAACCTCAGAGAAAATGTAGGTGAGATGGGGCTGCCAGGGCCAGTCTGGAAGGCCCCAGCAAAGGGGAGGCTGGGCATTCAGTCCAAGGGGAAGGGGTGCAGTTGTTGCCAGTAGGGGGTACTCCGTGGGCCACAGATTTCCCATGGAGGGGGCCCCCTCCTCCCCCAGGCCCACAGGGAGGGTGCCTCATTTTCCATGGTATCCTCCCTCCCTGACACTGGTAAGAGCCCAGTGGTGGCAGGAAAAGGCCCTTATTTGGCTTCTGGGTGGGAAGGTAGTCGGCCTATCCTGCCCCTAGGAGAATAGGAACTGGGACTCACAGTGTCGGGTTCTGTTACAGGCAGTTCTGCCCCAATTCTCTGGTGCTCCGGTCACAAAACCTGCCATCAGGATAAGAACAAAATCCGGCCCTATGATTCTATTCTATGAATATATGATTGTCTAGAGAATCTAGAACCTCGATCCACAACCAATGGATCAGATCAAAGCTCTAACAGTCCTGCCATATCCAGTCGTGAATGGTGGTGGACAATTAAACAACTGACCAGAGAAGGCTCCACAAACATCCCATCCTTAAATTGAAGGAAATCCAGCACATCAGTGCAACAGAAAAGGCTGAAGCATTTTTGTGACCATCTTTAGCCAGAAGTGCCAAGTGGATGATCCATCTTGGCTTCCTCCTGAGGTCCCCAGCATCACAGATGGCAGTCTTTGATTCACCCCATGTGTTATCAAGAAATGGCTGAAGGCACTGAAAGCAAGGGCTATGAGTCCTGACAACATCTCTGCTGTAGTCGTGTAGACTTGTGCTGCAGAACTGGCTGCACCCCTAGCCAAGCTGTTTCAGTACAGCTACAGTACTGGCATCTACCCGGCAATGTGGTATGTCCTGTCCACAAAAAAACAGGACAAATCCAATCTGGCCAATTACCACCCCAATCTACTCATGATCATCAGCAAAGTGATGGAAGGGGTCATTGACAGTGCTATCAAGTGGCACTTGTTCGGCAATAACCTGCTCACTGACCTCATTACAACCTTGGTCCAAACATGGACAAAAGAGCTGAACCCAAGGCGAGGTGAGAGTGATTGCCCTTGATGTCCAGACAACATTTGACTGGGTGTGGCAAATTGAGGTCAATGGAAATCAGGGGGAAAACTCTCCACTGGTTGTTTACCTAACGCAAAGGAAGACGGTTGTCGTTGTTGGAGGTCAATCATCTCAGCTCCAGGACTTCACTGCAGGAGTTCCTCAGGGTAGTGTCCTCGGCCCAACCATCTTCAGCTGCTTCATCAATGACCTTCCTTCAATCATAATGTCAGAAGTGAGGATGTTTGCTGGTGATTGTACTATGTTCAGAACCATTCACAACTCCTCAGATACTGAAGCAGTCCGTGTCCAGATGCAACAAGACCTGGACAATATCCAGGCTTGTGCTGATAAGTGGCAAGTAACATTCATACCACTTAAGTGCCAGGCAATGACCATCTCCAACAAGCTCCATCTCCCCTCGACATTCAATAGCATTACCATTGCTGAATTTCTACCCCTTCTCCCCACCCTCACTAACATCCTGGGGGTTACCATTGACCAGAAACTGAACTGGACCAGTCACATAAATACTGTGGCTACAAGAGCAGGTCAGAGGCTGGGAATTCTGCCATGAGTGACCCACCTCCTGACTCCCCAAATCCTGTCCACCATTTACAAGGCACAGTCAGGAGCATGATGGAATACTCTCCACTTGCCTGGATGAGCGTGGTGCCAGGACAAAGCAACCTGCTTGAATGGCACCCCGTCCACCATCTTCAACATTCACTCCCTCCACTCCTGAGGTACAGTGGCAGCAGTGTGTACCAACTGCAAGATGCACTGCAGTAACTCACCTCACCTCCTCAGACAGCAGCTTAGAAATCCCTGACCTCCTCCACACACACACCACCATCCTGACTGAGAAGTATTTCGCCGTTCCTTTACTGTTCCTGGATCAGAATTCTGGAACTCCTTTCCAAACAGCACTGTGGATGTACCTGCACCAGATAGACTGCAGTAGTTCAAGAAGGCAGCTTCCTCAAGAGATTGGCTATACATACTGGCCTTGTTCGCGATGCCCACATCTCATGAAACAAAATAAAATATGGGTCACAGTCTCAGAATAAGGGGTCAGGCATTTGCTATTGAGATGAGGAGAAATTCCTTGACTCACTTAAAGAGTTGTGAATATTTGGAATTCTCTACCCCAGAGAGCTATGGATTATTGATAGATTTTTGGCTATTAAGAGAATTAAGGGACATTAGGGATAATGCAGGAAGGTGGAATTGAAGCAAAAGATCAACCGTGACCTATTGAATGGTGGAGCAGGGACAGAGGGTGAAATGGCCTCCTCCTGCTCCATTTTTTATGTCCTTAAATCTATGGTAAAGACTCTCTCGGAAGATTGTGGAAACCAATAATATTTGGTTGAAATGAAAATTTGATTTGTTTGATTAGAAATGGAGATACAAGTTTGGTGAATGGGAGAAGGTGCTCTTTCACTTTTTTTTTAAAAACCCTCCAGCATTTGATTCTCACTTTGGTGCAGTGAAAGGAGCTGGTTAGTGACTAACTGCTAAGCTGTTCTACTTAGAATAAATAGTTTGTAAAGTTAAGGTATGGCAGGGCAGCTCGCCCGAGTGGAATGTACAGCCTGTGGCATGTGGGAAGTTGTGGACGCACCACGTGTCCTAGACAAACACATCTGCAGGAAGTATCCCGACTGCAGAAGCTTGAGCTCCGGGTTTTGGAACTCGAGCGGCAGCTGGAGTCACTGTTGTGCATCTGCGAGGCACAGAACTATGTGGAGAGCAAGTTTTAAGGAGGTGGTCACACCGCAGGTTAGCAGCATGCAGGCAGATAGGGAATGGGTGACTGGCAGGCAGTCCAAGAGAACCAGGCAGGCAGTGCAGGAATTCCCTGAGACAATCTCACTCGCTAATCAGTTTTCCATTTTGGATATTGGTGAGGGTGATGGTTCCTCAGGGAAGTGCGGTCAGAGCCAAGTTTGTGGCACCACAGGTGGCTCAGCAGCACAGTAGGAGGGGAAGAGTGGAAGAGCAGTAGTGATAGGGGATCAGACAAGTGTTTTTGCAGCTGTGACTCCAGGATGGTATGATGCCTCCCTGGTGCCGGGGTCAAGGATGTCATGGAGTGGCTACAGGACATTCTTCTGGGGGAAAGTGAACAGCCAGAGGTCGTGGTCCACCTTGGCACCAATCACATAGGTAGGAAGGGGATAAGGTCCTGTAGACCGATTTTAGGGAGCTAGGAAGGAGATTAAAAAGCAGGACCTCAAAAGCAGTAATCTCAGGATTACTCCCAATCCCACATGTGAGTGAGCAAAGGAATAGGAGAATTGAGCAAACGTGTAGCTGGAGAACTGGTGTAGGAGGGAGGGCATCAGATTTGAGGCATTGGGACCAGTTCTGGGGCAGGTGGGACCTGTGCAGGATGGACGGGTTGCATCTGAGCAGGACTAGGATGAATATCCTCACAGGGAGATTTGCTAGTGCTGTTGGGGAGGCTTTAAACTAGCAGGACAGGACTGGGTGTTAAATATTCCTGGATACAAGGTGGGGTGGCAGTATTTATTGATTAAGGAGAGCATTGCAGCGCTGGAGAAAAAAAAAGGATGTCCCAGAGGGGTCGGGGACAGAATCAATTTGGCTAGAGCTAAGGAACAAAAACAAGGTGCAGTTACATTGCTCGGTGTCTATAGGCCGCCAGCTAGTGAGAGGGATGTGGAAGAACAAATTACAGAGAGGTGCAAAAATTATAGGGTAGTTATAATGGGTGACTTTAAATTATCCAAACATAGACTGGGATAATAGTAGTGTAAAGCGCAGTGAGGGGCAAGAGTTCCTAGAGTGTGTTCAAGAAAAATTTCTACAACAGTATGTCGCTAGTCCGAGAAAGGAGGCACTGCTAGACCTGGTTCTTGGGAATGAGGTGGGCCAAGTGGATCAAGTATCAGTAGGAGAGCATTCAGGGGACAGTGATAGTTGTATCATAAGGTTTAGACTCACTATGGAAAAGGACAAAGAACAATCTAGAGTAATTAACTGGGGTAAGAATGGAGCTGGGACCAAATAAATTGGAGTAAAGGTTAGCAGGAAAATACAGGCTGAACAAACTTTCAAAGAGGAGATAATTCGGGCACAGTCAAGGTATGTTTCTTCGAAGGGGAAAGGTAGGGTAAACAAATCCAGAGCTCCCTGGATGACAAGAGGTAGAGATTAAAGATAAAGAAAAAGTGTGCTTTTAACAGATGCCAGGTAGAAAATACCATTGAGAACCAGGCTGAATATAGAAGGTCAAGAGGGGAAGTGAAAAAGCAAATAAGAGAAGCAAAGAGAGAGCATGAAAAGAGACTGGCAGCTAGCATTAAGGGAAATCCCAAAGTTTTCTATAGACATATAAATAGTAAAAGGGTGGTAAAAGGAGGAGTGGGGGCGATTAGGGACCAGAAAGGGGATTTACGCATGGAGGCAGAGGGCATAGCTGAGATATTAAATGAATACTTTGCATCTGTCTTTACCAAGGAAGAAGATGCAATCCAGGCAATTTTTAAAGAGGAGGTAAGTCAGACACTAGAGGGGTTTAAAATTGATAAAGAAAAAGTATTAGATAGGCTGTTTGTATGTAAAGTGAATAACGCACCAGGACCAGATGAGAGGCATCCAAGGATACTGAGGGAAGTGAGGGTGGGAATTGCAGAGGCACTGGCCATAATTTTTCAGTCTTCCTTAGACTCAGGGGTGGTGCCAGAGGACTGGAGAATTGCAAACATTACACCCTTGTTCAAAAAATGGTATAAAGATAAGCCCAGCAACTACTGGCCAGTCAATTTAACTTCAGTGGTGGGGAAACGTCTAGAAACAATAATTTGGGACAAAATTATTGGTCACATGGACAAATGTGGGTTAATTAAGGTAAGCTAGCACGGATTTCTTAAGGGAAAATCATGTTTAACTAACTTGCTGGAGTTTTGGTAACAGAGGATTGATGAGGGCAATGCAGATGATGTGGTGTACACGAACTTTCAAAAGGTGCTTGATACAGTGCCACACAACAGACTTGTGAATAAAGTTAGAGCTCATGGAATAAAAGGGACGGTAGCAACATGGATAAGAAATTGGCTGAGTGACAGGAAGCAGAGAGTAGTGGTTAATGGATTTTTTTGCGCTGGAGGAAGGTTTCGAGTGGAGTTTGATAAAGTTCCCCACGGTAGGCTATTGCAGAAAATACAGAAGTATGGGATTGAAGGTGAATTAGTGCTTTGGATCAGAAATTGGCTAGCTGAAAGAAGACAGAGGGTGGTGGTTGATGGTAAATGTTCATCCTGGAGTTTAGTTACTAGTGGTGTACTGCAAGGGTCTGTTTTGGGGCCACTGCTGTTTGTCATTTTTATAAATGACCTGGATGAGGGTGTAGAAGGGTGGGCTAGTAAATTTGCGGATGACACGAAGGTCGGTGGAGTTGTGGATAGTGCCGAAGGATGTTGTAGGTTACAGAAGGACATAGATAGGCTGCAGAGCTGGGCTGAGAGATGGCAAATGGAGTTTAATGCGGAAAAGTGTGAGGTGATTCACTTCAGAAGGAGTAACAGGATTGCAGAATACTGGGCGAATGGGAAGATTCTTGGGAGTGTAGATGAACAGGTTAATAGAGCTGTTAAGAAGGCATATGGTGTGTTAGCTTTTATTAGTAGGGGGATCGAGTTTAGGAGCCACGAGGTCATGCTGCAGCTGTACAGAACTCTGGTGCGGCCGCACCTGGAGTATTGCGTGCAGTTCTGGTCACCGCATTATAGGAAGGATGTGGAAGCTTTGGAAAAGGTGCAGAGGAGATTTACTAGGATGTTGCCTGGTATGGAGGGAAGGTCTTACGAGGAAAGGCTGAGGGACTTGAGGTTGTTTTCGTTAGAGAGAAGGAGGAGAAGAGGTGACTTAATAGAGACATATAAGATAATCAGAGGGCTGGACAGGGTGGATAGTGAGAGCCTTTTTCCTCGGATGGTGTGGCAAACACGAGGGGACATAGCTTTAAGTTGAGGGGTGATAGATATAGGACAGATGTCAGAGGTAGTTTCTTTACACAGAGAGTAGTAGGGGCGTGGAACGCCCTGCCTGCAACAGTAGTAGACTCGCCAACTTTAAGGGCATTTAAGTGGTCATTGGATAGACATATGGATGAAAATGGAATAGTGTAGGTCAGATGGTTTCACAGGTCGGCGCAACATCGAGGGCTGAAGGGCCTGTACTGCGCTGTTATGTTCTATGTTCTATGTTCTATGGAGTTCCCCAGGGGTCAGTGTTGGGAGCCTTGATTTTCTTGATTTAATACAAAAAACAAAATCCTTGTAAGACTTAGGATTCTGTGTTTTTAAAAACTGAAAAAGGATTTTCAGTGGACATTGAGACACCTACAAATAGTTGAACTTTGTGGATGTTTTGAAAGGAAGTTCAGAGGAGCTGAACTTGTACACAAGGATAGGAAAGCTGGTAATTTCAAGGAAACCAGCAAGGGGTTTGACCTCCTCAGAGCTACTATGAGTGACAAGAGAGAATTTATGTCTGGACATGTGACCTGGTCTGGAAAGGTTTGCTTTCAGTTTGGAACTTTAAAAGCCAGCGAGTTTTGACGAAAGACAGGCATCCTGAAATTTGATTCTGACCTGCCTGGAGAAGACCCAGAAAAAGAATTACTTCTCTGCAAAGAATCCTTGCTCTCAAAAAGCAAAAGTTTTCAGGAAGTGGTGCTGTTGCCTTCTGCATTTTAGGAAACCCTGAATGCTTGCAAAAATCTTGTCTGTCTAAAAAAGACTTCAGCATTGAATATGTAACAGAGAACTGACACCTATTGCTACACACCTGATGGAAGACCTATGCGATGCCTGCTGCAACTGAACTTCCTTGAACGCCTACCCCTCACAGACTGTTCACCAATCTCGCCAGAAAGACTGAGTGGCATCCAACTATTTGACTTTGGGACACCTCGCCAACCCAAAAATCTTCCTCCCAGATCGCGACCAATTGAGTTATTTTATTATTTCTTTCATTCCTATGAAACAGTTGTAAACCAGAATCCGTTTTACCTCTGGTTAGCTGGTTTTTGGATGTATGTGCGCACGTTTGAGGGCAAGGGAAAATAAGGAACTTTAATATCTCAATTCCTGTATAGATTTACTTCATTATTGGTTAAGATTTGGTTTTATAATAAACAGTTAAATTTGTTGTTGATTAAAGAAACCTGGTTGGTGTGCTTTATTCTGGGGACAAATAGGGCAAATAATTGGCTGTTTCGGTAAATGGGAAAAATTTATTGATATGCTGTGCCCCATGGAGAAGTGGGACTGAATTAACAGTGCGCTTCTCCCGCCTGGGTCATAACACAATATATATTAATAACCTAGACTTTGGTGTACTGGGCACAATTTCAAAGCTGGCAGATGATACAAAACTTGGAAGCATTGTGAACTGGGAGGAGGATAGTGTAGAACTTCAAAAGGACATAGACAAGTTGGTGGAATGGGCAGACAGGTGGCAGGTGAAGTTCAATGCAGAGAAATGTGAAGTGATTCATTCTGGTAGGAAATACATGGAGAGGCAATATAAAATTAAGGGTACAATTCTAAATTTGTATACAAAATTAAGGGGCATTGATTGGTTAGATAGGACGAAACTTTTTCCCTTAGCGGAGGGGTCAGTATCCAGGGGGCATAGATTTAAAGTAAGGGGCATGAGGTTTAGTGGGGATTTGAGGAAAAAAAATTTCACCCAGAGGGTGGTTGGAATCTGGAACGCACTGCCTGAAGCGGTGGTAGAGGCAGGAACCCTCACAACATTTAAGAAGTATTTAGATGAACACTTGAAATGCCATAGCCAAGTACTGGAAAATGGGATTAGAATATTTAGGTGCTTGATGGCCAGCCCAGACACGATGGGCTGAAGGGCCTGTTTCTGTGCTGTATAACTCTATGACTCTAAAGTGGAGCAGGGGTGCAGGAGCAGAGAGACCTAGGTGTATATATGCATAAGTCATTGAAGGTGGCAGGACAGGTTGAGAGAGCGGTTGATAAAGCATACAGTATCCTGGGCTTTATTAATAGGGGCATAGAGTACAAGAGCAAGGAAGTTATGTTGAACTTGTATAAGACACTAGTTCGGTCTCAGCTGGAGTATTGCATCCAGTTCTGGACGCCGCACTTGAGGAAAGATGTGAGGGCATTGGAGAGAGAAAAGATTCACGAGAATGGGTCCAGGGATGAGGAACTTCAGTTAAGAAAGATTGGAGAAGTTTTTTTTTAATTCATTCCTGGGATTTGGCGTCGCTGACTAGGCCAGGATTTATTGCCCATCCCTAATTGCCCTTGAGAAGGTGGTGGTGAGCTGCCTTCTTGAACCGCTGCAGTCCATGTGGGGCAGGTATACCCACAGTGCTGTTAAGACCGTTTTCCTTGGGAATAAAAGGGAGAAGGCTGAGAGGTGATTTGATAGAGGTGTTCAAAATCATGAGGGGTCTGAACAGAGTAGATAGAGAGCAACTGTTCCCACTCGTGAAAGGATCGAGAACGAGAGAGCACAGATTTAAAGTATTTGGTAAGAGATACGAGGAAAAACTTTTTCATGCAGCGAATGGTTAAGGTCTGGAATGCGCTGCCTGAGAACGTGGTGGAGGCAGGTTCAATTGAAACATTCAAAAGGGAATTAGACAGTTATATGAAAAGGAAGAATGTGCAGGGTTATGGGGAGAAGGAACTGAGTGAATTGCTCTTTCGGAGAGCTGGTGCGAGATGATGGGCGGAATGGCCTCATTCTGTGCTGTCAATTCTGTGTTTCTGGGATATTGAAATTAAACTTTGGGACACAGTACGAGTAATTTGAGAGGACATGGTAAATATAGCATACTTGGGGGGAAATAGCAGCTGGATTTCTGCCGATCAAATGCAGGATGCGTCCTCTAGTTCTACTGTCTGGAGAAAGTGAAACAGCAACTGGACAGCATCCACAACCATGTGGGGCAGACAATTCCAAATATTCACAACCCTGGGTGGGGAAATTTCCTGATACTATGCCAGTGTTCTATATTCTCCAGCCCGGGGAATGCAACCTGTCTAGCTCCTTCGGAATCTTATGCTTCAATAAGATCACCACTCATTCTTCTAAACTCTAGAGAATAGAGTTATATTCAGCCGCTCCTCAGGACAACTCTCAACCCAGGAACCAATCTAGGTGAACCTTCGCTGTATATAAAGGAAACTACGAAGGTATGAGGCACGAGTTGGCTATGACGGATTGGGAAACATTACTTAAAGGGATGACGGTGGATAGGCAATGGCAAACATTTAAAGAGCGCATGGATGAACTGCAACAATTGTTCATTCCTGTCTGGCGCAAAAGTAAAACGGGAAAAGTAGCCAAACCATGGCTTACAAGGGAAATTAGAGATAACATTAGATACAAGAAAGTGGCATATAAATTTGCCAGGGAAAACAGAACTGAGGATTGGGAGCAGTTTAGAATTCAGCAAAGGAGGACCAAGGGATTGATTGAGAAGGGGAAAATAGAGTACGAGAGCAAGCTTGCGGGGAACATAAAAACTGACAGTAAAAGTTTCTATAGGTATGTGAAGATAAAAGATTGGTGAAGACAAATGTAGATCCCTTACAGTCAGAAACAGGGAATTTATTTTGGGGAACAAAGAAATGGCTGACCAACTAAATGCATACTTTGGTTCTGTCTTCACAAAGGAGGACACAAATATCGTACCAGAAATGTTGGGGAACACAGGGTTTAGTGAGAGAGAGGAACTGAAAGAAATCAGTATTAGTAGAGAAATAGTGTTGGGGAAATTGATGGGATTGAAGACCGATAAATCCCCAGGGCCTGATAATCTACATCCCAGAGTACTTAAGGAAGTGGCCCTAGAAATAGTGGATGCATTAGTGGTCATCTTCCAAGATTCTATAGACTCTGGAACAGTTCCTACAGATTGGAGGGTAGCTAATGTAACCTCACTATTTAAAAAGGGAGGTAGAGAGAAAGCAGGGAATTATAGGCCAGTCAGCCTGACATTGGTAGTGGGGAAAATTCTAGAGCTCTCCTTAGTTATCCTCTTACTCTTAATGTATTGATAAAACATCTTTGCGTTCACCTTAATTTTGCTTGCCAATATTCTTTCATACCCTCTCTTTGCTTTCTTAATTTTTTAATTTCACTTTCTATACTCCTCTCGGCTTTCTGTAGTATTGAGTTCTCGGTGTCGACATAAGCGTTCCTTTTCTGCCTTATCTTACCCTGCAAGCTCCTTGACATCCATGGGGCTCTAGATTTGACCGTCTCACCCTTTTTCTTTGTGGGAACATGTTTACCCTGAACCCCTTGAGTCTCCCCTTTGAATGCCTCCCACTGTTCTGACACTGATTTACCTTCAAGTAGCTGTTTCCAGTCCACTTTCGCTAAATCACTCCTCAGTTTAGTAAAATTGGCCTTGCCACAATTGAGAATTCTAACTCCTGTTCTATCTCTGTCCTTTTCCATAATTATGTTAAAACTGACTGAATTATGATCACTGACCCACCAAAATGCTCTCCCACTGCCTCTCCTTCCACCTGTCCATCTTCATTTCCTAAAACTAAGTCTAAAACTGCACCCTGTCTTGTTGGACTTGCTACATACTGGGCAAAAAAGTTCACCTGAATGCACCTCAAGAATTCTGCTCCCTCAATTCCTCTCACACTAAAACTATCCCAGTTAATATTGGGGTAATTAAAATCCCCTACTATTACTGCCCTATTGTTCTTGCACTTCTCAGAGATTTGCCTAAATATCTGCTCTTCTAT
Organism: Heterodontus francisci; assembly: GCF_036365525.1. Taxonomy (NCBI): domain Eukaryota; kingdom Metazoa; phylum Chordata; class Chondrichthyes; order Heterodontiformes; family Heterodontidae; genus Heterodontus; species Heterodontus francisci. Next base: position 2,954,194 of record NC_090376.1, read on the forward strand.
CTCTCTCTGACTGTTTGGGGGTCTATAGTACACTCCTAGTGTCTGCAGAAACTTATCGACAGGATTGCGGCTGCCTGCAACGAATTTGGCCTAACCATCAGCGTCAAGAAAACGAACATCATGGGACAGGACGTCAGAAATGCCCCATCCATCAATATCGGCGACCACGCTCTGGAAGTGGTTCAAGAGCTCACCTACCTAGGCTCAACTATCACCAGTAACCTGTCATTCGATGCAGAAATCAACAAGCGCATGGGAAAGGCTTCCACTGCTATGTCCAGACTGGCCAAGAGAGTGTGGGAAAATGGTGCACTGACACGGAACACACAAGTCCGAGTGTATCAAGCCTCTGTCCTCAGTACCTTGCTCGACGGCAGCGAGGCCTGGACAACGTATGTGAGCCAAGAGCGGCGTCTCAATTCATTCTATCTTCGCTGCCTCCGGAGAATCCTTGGCATCAGGTGGCAGTACTGTATCTCCAACACAGAAGTCCTCGAGGTGGCCAACATCCCCAGCAAATACACCCTACTGAGTCAGCGGCGCTTGAGATGGCTTGGCCATGTGAGCCGCATGGAAGATGGCAGGATCCCCAAAGACACATTGTACAGCGAGCTCGCCACTGGTATCAGACCCACCGGCCGTCCATGTCTCCACTTTAAAGATGTCTGCAAATGCGACATGAAGTCCTGTGACATTGATCACAAGTCGTGGGAGTCAGTTGCCAGCGATCGCCAGAGCTGGTGGGCAGCCATAAAGGCGGTGCGAAAGTGTGGCGAGTCGAAGAGACTTCGCAGTTGGCAGGAAAAAAGACAGAAGCGCAAGGGGAGAGCCAACTGTGTAACAGCCCCGACAACCAATTTTATCTGCAGCACCTGTGGAAGAGTCTGTCACTCTAGAATTGGCCTTTATAGCCACTCCAGGCGCTGCTTCACAAACCACTGACCACCTCCAGGCGCTTACCCATTGTCTCTCCAGACAAGGAGGCCAAATAGTACACTACCAGCTGTGTGATGCCCCTTTTTTGTTCTTTAGCTCAATCCATATTTTTTTAAAATTCATTCATGGGATGTGGACGTCACTGGCTAGGCCAGCATTTATTGTCCAACCCTAATTGCCCTTGAGAAGGTGGTGGTGCGCTGCCTTCTTGAACCGCTGCAGTCCATGTGGGGTAGGTACAGCCACAATGCTGTTCAGGTGACTTCATAGTGGTTAGATACAACTGAGTGGCTTGCTAGGCCATTTCAGAGGGCATGTAAGAGTCAACCACATTGCTGTGGATCTGGAGTCACATGTAGGCCAGACCAGGTAAGGACAGCAGATTTCCTTCCCTAAAGGACATTAGTGAACCAGATGGGTTTTTACAACAATCGACAATGGTTTCATGGCCATCATTAGACTAGCTTTTAATTCCAGATTTATTAATTAAATTCAGATTCCACCTTCTGCTATGTTGGGATTTGAACCCATGTCCTCAGAGCATTAGCCTGGGTCTCTGGGTTGCTAGTCCAGTGACAATACCACTACGCCACCACCTTCCATATAGAACAAAGAACAAAGATAATTACAGCACAGGAACAGGCCCTTCGGCCCTCCAAGCCTGCGCCGATCCAGATCCTCTCTCTAAACATGTCGCCTATTTTCTAAGGTTCTGTATCTCTTTTCTTCCTGCCCATTCATGTATCTGTCTAGATACATCTTAAAAGACTCCATCGTGCCCGCATCTACCACCTCCGCTGGCAATGCGTTCCAGGTGCCCACCACCCTCTGCGTAAAGAACTTTCCACGCATATCCCCCCTAAACCTTTCCCCTTTCACTTTGAACTCGTGTCCTCTAGTAATTGAAACCCCCACTCTGGGAAAAAGCCTCTTGCTATCCACCCTGTCTATACCTCTCATGATTTTGTACACCTCAATCAGGTCCCCCCTCAACCTCCGTCTTTCTAATGAAAATAATCCTAATCTACTCAACCTCTCTTCATAGCTAGCGCCCTCCATACCAGGCAACATCCTGGTGAACCTCCTCTGCACCCTCTCCAAAGCATCCACATCCTTTTGATAATATGGCGACCAGAACTGTACGCAGTATTCCAAATGTGGCCGAACCAAAGTCCTATACAACTGTAACATGACCTGCCAACTCTTGTACTCAATGCCCCGTCCGATGAAGGAAAGCATGCCGTATGCCTTCTTGACCACTCTATTTACCTGCGTTGCCACCTTCAGGGAACAGTGGACCTGAACACCCAAATCTCTCTGGACATCAATTTTCCCCAGGACTTTTCCATTTACTGTATAGTTCACTCTTGAATTGGATCTTCCAAAATGCATCACCTCGCATTTGCCCTGATTGAACTCCATCTGCCATTTCTCTGCCCAACTCTCCAATCTATCTATATTCTGCTGTATTCTCTGACAGTCCCCTTCACTATCTGCTACTCCACCAATCTTAGTGTCGTCTGCAAACTTGCTAATCAGTCCACCTATACTTTCCTCCAAATCATTAATGTATATCACAAACAACAGTGGTCCCAGCACGGATCCCTGTGGAACACCACTGGTCACACGTCTCCATTTTGAGAAACTCCCTTCTACTGCTACTCTCTGTCTCCTGTTGCCCAGCCAGTTCTTTATCCATCTAGCTAGTACACCTTGGACCCCAAGCGCCTTCACTTTCTCCATCAGCCTGCCATGGGGAACCTTATCAAACGCCTTACTGAAGTCCATGTATATGACATCGACAGCCCTTCCCTCATCAATCAACTTTGTCACTTCCTCAAAGAATTCTATTAAGTTGGTAAGACATGACCTTCCCTGCACAAAACCATGTTGCCTATCACTGATGAGCCCATTTTCTTCCAAATGGGAATAGATCCTATCCCTCAGTATCTTCTCCAGCAGCTTCCCTACCACTGACGTCAGGCTCACTGGTCTATAATTACCTGGATTATCCCTGCTACCCTTCTTAAACAAGGGGACAACATTAGCAATTCTCCAGTCCTCCGGGACCTCACCCGTGTTTAAGGATGCTGCAAAGATATCTGTTAAGGCCCCAGCTATTTCCTCTCTTGCTTCCCTCAGTAACCTGGGATAGATCCCATCCGGACCTGGGGACTTGTCCACCTTAATGCCCTTTAGAATACCCAACACTTCTTCCCTCCTTATGCCGACTTGACCTAGAGTAATCAAACATCTGTTCCTAACCTCAACATCCGTCATGTCCCTCTCCTCGGTGAATACCGATGCAAAGTACTCGTTTAGAATCTCACCCATTTTCTCTGAGTCCAAGCATAACATTCCTCCTTTGTCCTTCAGTGGGCCAATCCTTTCTCTAGTTACCCTCTTTCTCCTTATATATGAATAAAAGGCTTTGGGATTTTCCTTAACCCTGTTTGCTAAAGATATTTCATGACCCCTTTTAGCCCTCTTAATTCCTCGTTTCAGATTGGTCCTACATTCCCGATATTCTTTCAAAGCTTCGTCTTTCATCAGCCGCCTAGACCTTATGTATGCTTCCTTTTTCCTCTTAGCTAGTCTCACAATTTCACCTGTCATCCATGGTTCCCTAATCTTGCCATTTCTATCCCTCATTTTCACAGGAACATGTCTCTCCTGCACGCTAATCAACCTCTCTTTAAAAGCCTCCCACATATCACATGTGGATTTACCTTCAAACAGCTGCTCCCAATCTACATTTCCCAGCTCCTGCCGAATTTTGGTATAGTTGGCCTTCCCCCAATTTAGCACTCTTCCTTTAGGACCACTCTCGTCTTTGTCCATGAGTATTTTAAAGCTTACGGAATTGTGATCACTATTCCCAAAGTAGTCCCCTACTGAAACTTCAACAACCTGGCCGGGCTCATTCCCCAACACCAGGTCCAGTATGGCCCCTTCCCGAGTTGGACTATTTACATACTGCTCCAGAAAACCCTCCTGGATGCTCCTTACAAATTCTGCTCCATCTGGACCTCTAACACTAAGCGAATCCCAGTCAATGTTGGGAAAATTAAAATCTCCTATCACCACCACCCTGTTGCTCCTACATCTTTCCATAATCTGTTTACATATTTGTACCTCTATCTCACGCTCGCTGTTGGGAGGCCTGTAGTACAGCCCCAACATTGTTACCGCACCCTTCCTATTTCTGAGTTCTATCCATATTGCCTCACTGCTCGAGTCCTCCATAGTGCCCTCCTTCAGCACTGCTGTGATATCCTCTTTCACCAGTAATGCAACTCCTCCACCCCTTTTACCTCCCTCTCTATCCCGCCTGAAGCATCGATATCCTGGGATATTTAGTTGCCAATCATGCCCTTCCCTCAACCAAGTCTCAGTAATAGCAATAACATCATACTCCCAGGTACTAATCCAAGCCCTAAGTTCATCTGCCTTACCTACTACACTTCTTGCATTAAAACAAATGCACCTCAGACCACCAGTCCCTTTATATTCATCATCTGCTCCCTGCCTGCTCTTCCCCTTAGTCACACTGACTTCATTATCTAGTTCCTTACAGGCTTTTGTTACTACCTCCTTACTGTCAACTGACCTCAATTGGTTCCCATCCCCCTGCCACATTAGTTTAAACCCTCCCCAACAGCGTTAGCAAAAGCACCTCCAAGGACATTGGTTCCAGTCCGGCCCAGGTGTAGACCGTCCAATTTGTAATAGTCCCACCTCCCCCAGAACTGGTCCCAATGTCCCAAAAATCTGAACCCCTCCTTCCTGCACCATCTCTCAAGCCACGCATTCATCCTGACTATTCTTTCATTTTTACTCTGACTATCACGTGGCACTGGTAGTAATCCTGAGATTACTACCTTTGAGGTCCTACTTTTTAAATTGGCTCCTAACTCCCTAAACTCTGCTTGTAGGACCTCATCCCGTTTTTTACCTATATCATTAGTGCCTATGTGCACAATGACAACTGGCTGTTCACCCTCCCCCTTTAGAATGTTCTGCAGCCGATCTGAGACATCCCTGACCCGTGCACCTGGGAGGCAACATACCATTCGGGAGCCTCGTTTTCGACCACAGAACCGCCTATCTACTCCCCTTACAATCGAATCCCCTACGACTATAGCCCTTCCACTATTTTTCCCGCCCTTCTGAACAGCAGAGCCAGCCACGGTGCCATGGACCTGGCTACTGCTGCCTTCCCCTGGTGAGCCATCTCCCTCAACAGTATCCAAAATGGTATACTTGTTTTGGAGGGAGATGACCGCAGGGGACTCCTGCGCTGCCTTCCTGCTCTTTCTCTGCCTTTGGGTCACCCATTCCCTTTCTCCCTCAGCAATCCTAATCTGCGGTGTGACCAATTCACTAAACGTGCTATCCACGACCTCCTCAGCATCGCGCATGCTCCAAAGTGAGTCCATCCGCAGCTCGAGAGCCGTCATGCGGTCTAACAAGTGCTGCAGTTGGACACACTTCCTGCACGTGAAGGAGTCAGGGACATCAGCCATGTCCCTGAGCTCCCACATTGAGCAAGAGGAGCATGACACGGGTCTGAGATCTCCTGCCATTTTTAATCTTAAGCTTAACTTAGTTAAATGAAAAAGGAACGAAAAGTTTTTACCAATCACAATAAAACCAGAGAAATCGAAAAAGCCTTACCTTATAAACACCCCACCGAGTCCTTTTTTTTTGGTTAGAGGAGGAGGGCGGGTGGGAGACACGACAAGTGTGGTGCCTCGGGTTCAGAAACCGCCCAAATATATAGTGTTTTACTTACCCAGCAGCCCCCTGGCCTCCGCCGAAAAACAAAAGGAAATTAAATTTACTTTCAAACCGACCTTCCCAGCTGCTCACTCGCTCACACACTGCTCCCGAAAAAGCTGCTGCAATGAAAGGAAAGTTTTTTTAAACCGCCCAAATATCTAGTGTTTTACTTACCCAGCAGCCCCCTGGCCTCCGCCGAAAAACAAAAGGAAATTAAATTTACTTTCAAACCGACCTTCCCAGCTGCTCACTCGCTCACACACTGCTCCCGAAAAAGCTGCTGCAATGAAAGGAAAGCTTTTTTAAACCGCCCAAATATCTAGTGTTTTACTTACCCAGCAGCCCCCTGGCCTCCGCCGAAAAACAAAAGGAAATTAAATTTACTTTCAAACCGACCTTCCCAGCTGCTCACTCGCTCACACACTGCTCCCGAAAAAGCTGCTGCAATGAAATGGCCTCATCTGATGAACCTTCCAACATATCACCCCTCCTCACAGCTGTGATAGTTTCCTTGACCAAAATTGCCACCCCCACTTTCTTATCCCCCTCCCTATCATTGAGCTGCCATTCCTAACCCTCCTCAAGCCATGTTACGACCAGGAGAGAGGGGTCTAGGGGTTCCCTCTCAGCCTTTGCCTGGTTTAACCGTAAGAGTTTTTTAAAAAAAAAACACCGTGTTTTAGCTCTCCCTTAGGGAATTCTTGTTCACCGATTTCCAATTGTTAGGCAAAGAAATCAATTCAGACAGGTTTTCTTAGATTTTAAACAAGCAAGGTATAAGTTTATTAATCTTAAACTCTAATCCTGTTACCGACTATGAATAGGAGACACGGCCACGCTAGCATGCATACGCAATAGACACACAAGCAGATAGAAACAGAGAAGTAGATAAGAATAAAGGGGAAAAGTTTGAGGCAATAGATGTGTTTCTATTTTACTGTCCTTTAAGTTCAATGTGGAGTCTTTGGTTGCCGGTCAGATTTACAATTCGTTAGGACCCAGTGTACGCTTCAACTTGTTTCAAGGTCGGAGTCTTCTCTCTCTTGAGCTTTATGTGTCTTCCGTGAGTCCGGTGCCTTGGGAGAAAGAGAGAGAGAGAAAGAAAATGAGAGAAAGAAAGAGAGAGAGAGAAAGAGAGAGAGAGAAAGAGAGCGAGAGAAAGAGAAAGCGATGGAGAAAGAGAGAGAGAAAGAGCAAGAGAAAGCTAGAAAAAGCGAGAGTGAGAGAAAGGGAGAGAGAGAGAAAGCGAGAGAGAGAGAGAGGGACAGAATGAGAGAGAGAGAAAGAGCGAGAAAAAGCGGGAGACAAAGAGAGTGAGAGAGAAAGGGAGAAAGAGAGAGAGAGAGAAAGAGCGAAAGAGAAAGAGAGTGAGAGAGAGAGAACGAGAGAAAGAAAGAGAGAGAGAGAAAGAAATAGAGAGGAAGAGAGGGAGAGAGAGGTTTCCTTGCTCCAGCTTCAGTTTCAACTGCCTTCTGCCTCTTTTCCTGTGGCACAATTCAAAAAACCCCAGGTTGCCCAGCAGGTTGGTCAGGTGACTAGCTGATTTGACCACTTCAGTTTGTGGATTCGGCCATCTTAGCAGTCATCCTGGAATGCAAGCTTCCTCACCTTCAATGTCTGGTGATCACAGCCCATTTTGTGTTAAGTGAACCAGGGAATAGTCCTTTGTCTCTCCAAGCACTGTCTGTTAGTATGCAAATGTTTTTCCAGCCAAGTATCTGGTGATTTTTTTAACAAGTCCTTTCTTCACTCCACCAACAGTTTAAAATCAATGTTCATATGGCAAAATTAATATGCCTCATTCTTGGCAGATGGGGGTCTGCGTGACTGCCATGTTTCTGTAATAACTATGTTATCATACTGCCATGTGAAAGTGCCCTCAGCTCACCTGCTTCCATTGCTATACTCCTTGCATTGAAATAGATACCCTTGAGCACTGCCAAACTCTTTTATTTACTTTCTAACCCTCGTTTCCTCTGTCTTCCAGACTCATTCATTAATTTTCCCCCTTCCATTTTCATTTCTGATTTTGTCCCAGCTGAGTCTACCCTCAGGTCCCCATCCCCCTGCCAAACTAGTTTAAACCCTCCCCAACAGCACGAGCAAAACGTCCCGCAAGGAACTCAGTCCCGGCTCTGTTCAGATGCAACCTGTCCGGACTGTACAGGTCCCATCTCCCCCCGAGCTGGTCCCAATGTCCCAGGAATCTAAAGCCCTCCCTCCTGCATCATCTTTCCAGCCACGCATTCATCTGTCTTATCCTTCTATTTCTATACTCACTTGCGTGTGGCACTGGGAGTAATCCGGAGATTACTATTTTTGAGGTCCTGCTTGCTAATTTCTTACCTAGCTCCCTAAATTCTGACTGCAGGACTAGATCCCTCTTTCTACCTATGTTGTTGGTTCCGATGTGAACCACGACTGCTGGTTGTTCACCCTCCCCCTTCAGGATACTCTGCAGCTGCTCAGTGACATCCTTGACCCTGGCACCAGGGAGGCAACACATCATCCTGGATACACGTCTGTGGCCACAGAAACGTCTGTCTGTTCTCCTGACTATTGAATCATCTATCACTACGGCTCTTCCAATCTTCCCTGTACCCCTCTGTGCAGCTGAACCACCCGTGGTACCATGGACTTGGCTCTGGCTGTGCTCCCCAAGTGAAGCATCACTTTCCTCGGTATTCTGAACTGAATACCTGTTGGAGAGTGAGATGCAGTTAGGGGTCTCCTGCACTACCTGCCTGATTCTTTTTAACTATCTGGTGGTTACCCATTCCCTCTCCCTGCATACTGTTAATCTGTGGGGTGACCACATCTGTAAATGTGCTATCCACAAAGCTCTCATCCTCATGAATGCACCGCAGTGTCGCCAACTGCTGCTCAAGTTCCAAAACCTGGAGCTCAAGTTGCCGCAATTGACAACACTTCCTGCAAAAATGGTTCTCCAGGATATGGGCAGTATCCTGGAGCTTCCACATAGCACAGGAGGTGCACTGTCGAGGTTGAAGCACACCTGCCATTCCTTTACTTATTTGTTGACCCTTTTCTACTGCTAAAAAACACCTTACCAATACTACAACACCTTAGAATTAATTAAACTTTATTAGTACTGATAAATCCTACTAAAAATCAATACAGTTCACAAGTTAAAATAAACCTTACTCAAAATAATACTCACCAGCTACTCACATGTTCATTATTAATACTTAACATTTACTCTTTTCCAGTCTGCCAGTTGTACAGATGCTATAACCCAGCTATTTATACACGCACCCTAACAGTAGTGTCCTAACCCAGCTATTTACTGATACTCCTTAACAGCAGTTACTCACCAACCAATCACCTTGCAGCTTTCCTGTAACGTCACTGTTCACTTTGTTTTCAAACTCCGCTGCGTCTGGACTCCTCTCTGCTGCTCTCCTAGAAGATAAGTGCTCTAGGCCGCGATCCTCGGGCTGTATTTGTCAGCTCCCTGCTCCGTGTTCTTCCTGCAGATCCAGTCCTCTCCTGGAAAGTAAGTAGAGAGAGGAAGCCCTTCATCCCCTCTGTTGGGGGATAGATTTGATTTTAGGCCCCAATTTCTGACTCACTGTCCCAACTAGACCCCCCTCAGACAGAGGAGCCCCTCATCTGCTCTGTCTGGGACTAGATTAGACCCCAGGTCCCAGAGGATGAAAACTGTTGGACCAGTAACAAGCCTTACAGTGACATTCTGACTGGAGGCAAGGGCTGGGCTGGGGTCCTGCTCATGGTGCCACTGGAATGACTTCTTCCAATGTTTTATTGGGAAGTTCTGGACAAAATATTTGCTGGACCAAGTGTCTGTGAAACAATAAGGTCGGATAACTGGGAGTGGCTGAGGACTGCAGGTACTGGTGTAAGATAAGGGCTGATCTCCTCTAATGGGTTGTTGGTTAAATACTGCACTGAGTATAAAGCTGTACAGGCCAGTCCAGTTCCACGTTCAATTGCTGACCTTTCGAGTAGGATGCTAACATTGATCTCAGTGTTTAAGATGACATCACTATCCAGCAACCCCTGCTGATAAAGGGTATGTAGGCGAGTATCGTGGCAGAACTGGATTTGGGTCTGTGGTGATCTCTCCTATAGTACCAATGTTACTCAGCTTTCACTATCTCCCTGAGAGTTAACACCTTCAGGCAGGGAGGGGAAAAATCCATGAATTAATATCGGGTTGTGGCCGGTGAGACATTGAAACAGTGGTCACAATACAAACAGGCCATTCAAACTAACCAATCCATGTTGTAGTTTACCCTTCACACGAGCAAATATTCCGAATCACACTTATCTGCTCTTTTCCCATATCATTCATCCACTTATCCAATCTAGTCTTTAACATTGACATCGTCTTCAACACTTAAGCCATTGTTACACCACAAAGATGAAGGAGATTTGCATTCTGGCACATTATGCCACCATTAAGTGGCAGAAAAATTGCCTTTGTCTTTTAACAGGTCAAATCTTACACCTAGCAACACCTCAGACTCCATTTGCATAACTGCACTGTTCAAGGATACAAGTTTCCTGCCTTTGTCACTCCTGGAATTGGTGTAAATTTACATTGAAACAAAGTGGTCCATCAGATTCCCCCCCACCCATTATTCAGCCAACTGAAACAGAGGAGCTAGTGATCTGAAGACCACATCAAGTGCACTTACTGATTATAGGCTTCTGAGGAACTATTCTGAACCCATTATTGAATTAATACCCGAACCTTTAATTTACCTTATGATTTCCTCTCCTCCCAGAATTTTTTGGCACCCTCTATTTGTACCACCCCAAACCTGCACTTAGATTGAGTTGATCTGAGAAGAGATGGCATTCCCCTTAGACATAACACTTTATTCTATCATAATGAAGGAGTTGCAGTAGCAGTGGAGGAGCCTGGAGAGTCAGGTAGCATGGTCAAGGACAGAAGCTTACCCCATATAACTCTTTCCAATATGTGTACAGGCTGCACTGGTCCTACAAGGACCTCTGAGGAGTTATGCACCTAGCCACTGTGCCTTTCCAAGAATGTGATTAGGTAACTCTGCCAATTTAATCAGTGATCTTGAGACTTGCTGAACTGCTCGAATGCTCTGAGAATGGCACCTAAAATGATAAGCAGCACAGGCCCTGAGACAGAAACTTCTACAAGATGATTAGATTCCCCAGGGTGTAACGTGCCACAATGGCACACACCTGGCATTGAAAGCACCAACTGAACATCTACTGACATATGTTACGAGGAAATGGTACAATTCTGGATGTGTCCAGCTGATCTCTGATGTAAACCAAGCCATGTCCGAACTTACCACAGCAAGGGGCATCTAATCCTGCAGGACATCTTTGACTCAACTCGCATCAGCACTTCCTTCTTTCTGCCTGCCTTTCAAGAGAACACCAAAGGAGATCTCTTTGACCCATCAAGATTTTCTTACCTGTGAAGAAATTTGAACCCATTGAGTGGTCCAGCTCTTGACTTACTGTAGTGTGCATAAATAACCAATCAGAACATGCAATAAAGACTTCATTTTTTAGCTGTGGAGGTCAAACGTTGGGTGTGTGAGGATAGGCTTTCAGTTAAGGAGTGTATGATTTTGATAATTGCCATACAGCACAGATGGAGGCAGTTAAGAACACAAGAAATAGGAGCAGTAGGCCATTCGGCCCCTCTCGCCTGCTCTGTCATTCAATAAGATCATGGCTGATCCGACTGTGGCCTTAACTCCACTTTTCTGCCTGGTCTCCATAACCCTTGACTCCCTTGTACGTCAAAAATCTAACTCAGCCTTGAATATATTCAATGGCCCAGCCTTCTCTGCTCACTGGTGAGAATTCCAAACACTATCACCCCTGTGAAAGAAGAAATCCCTCCTTATCTGACACAAGACTCCTTAATTTGAAACTGTGCCTCCTAGTCCTAGATTCCCACCAGCATCTTATATTTCAATAATATTACCTCTCATTCTTCTAAACTCCAAGGCATAAATGCCCAAGCTGCTCAACATTTCCTCATAAGACAAACCCCTCATCCCAGGAATCTGCTTAGTGAACCTTCTCTGAACAGCTTCCAATGCAAGTATGTCCCTCCTTAAAGAATGTGACTAAAACTGTACACAGTATTCTAGGTGTGCTCTCACCATTGTCCAGTACAGTTGTAGTTGAACACTTCCCTACTTTTATACTGCATCCCCTTTGCAATAAATGCCAACATTCCATTTGCCTTCCTAATTACTTGCTGTACCCGCAAGTTGCCTTTGTGATTCATGTACAAGGACATCCAGGTTCCTCTGTACCGCAACAATCTACAGTCGGGAGGGTTTAAACTAGTGTGGCAGGGGGTGGGAACCAGAGCAGTAGGACAGCAAGTGAAATAAATGAGGGGGAACTAGTAAATAAGGCCAGTAAGACTAAGAGGAAGAGCAGGCAGGGAGATGTTGCTGAGCATAGCGGGACTGGTGGTCTGAAATGCATTTGTTTCAATGCGAGAAGTATAACAGGTAAGGCAGATGAACTTAGAACTTGGATTAGTACTTGGAACTATGATGTTGTTGCTATTACAGAGGCTTGGTTGAGGGAAGGACAGGATTGGCAGCAAAATGTTCCAGGATTTAGAAGCTTCAGGCGGGATAGAGGGGGATGTAAAAAGGGTGGGGGAGTTGCATTACTGGTTAAGGAGAATATCACAGCTGGACTGCGGGAGGACACCTCAGAGAGGTCTTGCAGCGAGGCAATATGGGTGGAGCTCAGGAATAGGAAGGGTGCAGTCACGATGTTGGGGGTTTACTACAGGCCTCCCAACAGCCAGCGGGAGGTAGAGGAGCAGATATGTAGACAGATTTTGGAAAGATGTAAAGGTAACAGGGTTGTAGTGGTGGGTGATTTTAACTTTCCCTATATTGACTGGGACTCACTTAGTGCTAGGGGCTTGGATGGGGCAGAATTTGTAAGGAGCATCCAGGAGGGCTTCTTGAAACAATGTGTAGATAGTCCAACTAGGGATGGGGCCGTACTGGACCTGGTATTGGTGAATGAGCCTGGCCAGGTGGTCAAATTTTCAGTAGGGGAGCATTTCGGGAGCAGTGACCATAATTCCATAAGTTTTAAGGTACTTGTGGATAAGGATAAGAGTAGTCCTCGGGTGAAGGTGCTAAATTGGGGGAAGGCAAATTATAACAATATTAGGCAGGAACTGAAGAATTTAGATTGGGGGCGGCTATTTGAGGGTAAATCAACATCTGACATGTGGGAGTCTTTCAAACGTCAGTTGATTAGAATCCAGGACCAGCATGTTCCTGGGAGGAAGAAGGACAAGTTTGGAAAGTTTCAGGAACCTTGGATAACGCGGGATATTGTGAGCCTAGTCAAAAAGAAAAAGGAAGCATTTGTAAGGGCTGGAAGGCTAGGAACAGATGAATCCCTTGAGGAATATAAAAACAGTAGGAAGGAACTTAAGCAAGGAGTCAGGAGGGCTAAAAGGGGTTATGAAAAGTCATTGGCAAACAGGGTTAAGGAAAATCCCAAGGCTTTTTATACGTATATAAAGAGCAAGAGGGTAACCAGGGAAAGGGTTGGCCCACTCAAGGACAGAGAAGGGAATCTACATGTGGAGCCAGAGGAAATGGGTGAGGTACTAAATGAGTACTTTGCATCAGTATTTACCAAAGAGAAGGACTTGGTGGATGATGAGCCTAGGGAAGGGAGTGTAGATAGTCTCAGTCATCTCATTATCAAAAAGGAGGAGGTGTTGGATGTCTTGCAAAGCATTAAGGTAGATAAGTCCCCAGGGCCTGATGGGATCTACCCCAGAATACTGAGGGAGGCAAGGGAAGAAATTTCTGGGGCCTTGACAGAAATCTTTGCATCCTCATTGGCTACAGGTGAGGTCCCAGAGGACTGGAGAATAGCCAATGTTGTTCCTTTGTTTAAGAAGGGTAGCAAGGATAATCCAGGAAATTATAGGACAGTAAGCCTTACGTCAGTGGTAGGGAAATTATTAGAGAGGATTCTTCGGGACAGGATTTACTCCCATTTGGAAACAAATGAACTTATTAGCGAGAGGCAGCATGGTTTTTTTTCATTCATTCATGGGATGTGGGTGTCGCTGGCCAAGCCAGCATTTATTGCCCATCCCTAATTGCCCTTGAGAAGGTGGTGGTGAGCTGCCTTCTTGAACCGCTGCAGTCCATGTGGGGTAGGTACACCCACAGTGCTGTTACGAAGGGAGTTGCAGGATTTTGACCCAGCGACAGTGAAGGAACGGCGATATAGTTCAAAGTCAGGGTGGTGTGTGACTTGGAGGGGAACTTGCAGGTGGTGGTGTTCCCATGTATTTGCTGCCCTTGTCCTTCTAGTTGGTAGAGGTCGCGGGTTTGGAAGGTGCTGTCGAAGGAGCCTTGGTGCATTGCTGCAGTGCATCTTGTAGATGGTACACACTGCTGCCACTGTGCATCGGTGGTGGAGGGAGTGAATGTTTGTAGATGGGGTGCCAATCAAGCGGGCTGCTTTGTCCTGGATGGTGTCGAGCTTCTTGAGTGTTGTTGGAGCTGCACCCATCCAGGCAAGTGGAGAGTATTCCATCACACTCCTGACTTGTGCCTTGTAGATAGTGGACAGGCTTTGGGGAGTCAGGATTCCTAGCCTCTGACCTGCTCTTGTGGCCACGGTATTTATATGGCTATTCCAGTTCAGTTTTCGGTTAATGGTAGCCGCTAGGATGTTGATAGTGGGGGATTCAGCGATGGTAATGCCGTTGAATGTCAAGGGGAGATGGTTAGATTCCCTTTTCCCACCGCACAGTCCTTGTGGAGACGAAGTCCCGCCTTCACATTGAGGATACCGTCCATCGTATTGTGTGGCACTATCACCGTGCTGAATGGGATAGATTTCGAACTGATCTAGCAATGCAAAACTGGGCATCCATGAGGCGCTGTGGGCCATCAGCAGCAGCAGAATTGTACTCAACCACAATCTGTAACCTCATGGCCCGGCATATCCCCCACTCTACCATTACCATCAAGCCAGGAGACCAACCCTGGTTCAATGAAGAGTGCAGGAGGGCTTGCCAGGAGCAGCACCAGGCATACATCAAAATGAGGTGTCAACCTGGTGAAGCTACAACCCAGGACTATCTGCGTGCCAAACTGCGTAAGCAGCATGCGATAGACAGAGCTAAGCAATCCCATAACCAACGGATCAGATCTAAGCTCTGCAGTCCTGCCACATCCAGCCATGAATGGTGGTGGACAATTAAAAAACTAACTGGAGGAGGTGGCTCCACAAATATCCCCATCCTCAATGATGGGGGAGCCCAGCACATCAGTGCGAAAGATAAGGCTGAAGCATTTGCAACAATCTTCAGCCAGAAGTGCCGAGTTGATGATCCATCTTGGCCTCCTCCTGAAGTCCCCAGCATCACAGATGCCAAGCTTCAGCCAATTCGATTCACTCCACGTGATATCAAGAAACGAATGAAGGCACTGGATACTGCAAAGGCTATGGGCCCTGACAATATTCCGGCAATAGTACTGAAGACCTGTGCTCCAGAACTTGCCGCGCCCCTAGCCAAGCTGTTCCAGTACAGCTACAACACTGGCATCTACCCTGCAATGTGGAAAATTGCCCAGGTATGTCCTGTACACAAAAAGCAGGACAAATCCAACCCGGCCAACTACCGCCCCATTAGCCTACTCTCAATCATCTGTAAAGTGATGGAAGGTGTCATCAACAGTGCCATCAAGCGGCACTTGCTTAGCAACAACCTGCTCAGTGATGCTCAGTTTGGGTTCCGCCAGGGCCACTCAGCTCCTGACCTCATTACAGCCTTGGTTCAAACATGGACAAAAGAGCTGAACTCAAGAGGTGAGGTGAGAGTGACTACCCTTGACATCAAGGCAGCATTTGACCGAGTCTGGCATCAAGGAGCCCTAGCAAAACTGAGGTCAATGGGAATCAGGGGGAAAACCCTCCGCTGGCTGGAGTCATACCTAGCGCAAAGGAAGATGGTTGTGGTTGTTGGAGGTCAACCATCTGAGCTCCAGGACATCACTGCAGGAGTACCTCAGGGTAGTGTCCCAGGCCCAACCATCTTCAGCTGCTTCATCAATGACCTTCCTTCAATCATAAGGTCTGAAGTGGGGATGTTCGCTGATGATTGCACAATGTTCAGCACCATTCGCAACTCCTCAGATACTGAAGCAGTCCGTGTAGAAATGCAGGAAGACCTGGACAATATCCAGGCTTGGGCTGACAAGTGGCAAGTAACATTTGCACCACACAAGTGCCAGGCAATGACCATCTCCAACAAAAGGGAATCTAACCATCTCCCCTTGACATTCAACGGCATTACCATCGCTGAATCCCCCACTATCAACATCCTAGAGGCTACCATTGACCAGAAACTGAACTGGAGTAGCCAGATAAATACCGTGGCTACAAGAGCAGGTCAGAGGCGAGGAATCCTGAGGCGAGTAACTCACCTCCTGACTCCCCAAAGCCTGTCCACTATCTACAAGGCATAAGTCAGGAGTGTGATGGAATACTCTCCACTTGCCTGGATAGGTGCAGCTCCAACAACACTCAAGAAGCTCGACACCATCCAGGACAAAGCGGCCCGCTTGATTGGCACCCCATCTACAAACATTCTCTCCCTCCACCACCGACGCACAGTGGCAGCAGTGTGTACCATCTACAAGATGCACTGCAGCAATGCACCAAGGCTCCTTCCACAGCACCTTCCAAACCCGCGACCTCTACCAACTAGAAGGACAAGGGCAGCAAATACATGGGAACATCACCACCTGCCAGTTACCCTCCAAGTCACACACCATCCTGACTTGGAACTATATCGCCGTTCCTTCACTGTCGCTGGGTCAAAATCCTGGAACTCCCTTCCTAACAGCACTGTGGGTGTACCTACCCCAAATGGACTGCAGCGGTTCAAGAAGGCAGCTCACCACCACCTTCTCAAGGGCAATTGGGATGGGCAATAAAATGCTGGCCTGGCCAGCGACGCCCACATCCCATGAATGAATCAAAAAAAAGAGTCAGTTACTGGGGGACGTAGGTTTAAGGTGAGAGGGGCAAAGTTTAGAGGGGATGTGCGAGGCAAGTTCTTTACACAGAGGGTGGTGAGTGCCTGGAACTTGCTGCCGGGGGAGGTGGTGGAAGTAGGTACGATAGCGATGTTTAAGAGGCATCTTGACAAATAAATGAATAGGATGGGAATAGAGGGATACGGTCCCCGGAAGTGCAGAAGGTTTTAGTTTAGGCAGGCATCAAGATTGGCGCAGGCTTGGAGGGCCGAATGGCCTGTTCCTGTGCTGTGCTGTTCTGTTCTTTGTTCTTTGTTCTCTCTCCATGTAAATAATATTCTGCTTTTCTGTTCTTCCTGCCAAAGTGGACAACCTCACATTATACTCCATCTGCCTAATTTTAGCCCACTCACTTAACCTATCTATATCACTTTGCAGATTTTGTATTCTCCATTCAGTACATCTTAGTCAATGCTAAATCTTTGAAAATCTGTTTGGTTAGTCCCACTTCTCTGCTCTTTTCTCAAGCCCTGTAAATGTCTCCTTTTGTCCAATTTCATTTTCAAGGAGCTTCCACCACCCTTTCGGCAAATGCATACCAGATCACAACAATGCTGTTTCAAAGGATTCCCGCACATCTCACCTTCTGCCAATTATCTTAAATTGGTGATATTTAGTTACTGACCCTCCTGCCAGTGAAAAAAAGTATTTCCTTATTTACTGTACCAAAATCCCTCACTTAGAACCACAGAAAAATTACAGCACAGAAGGAGGCCATTCAGCCTGTTGTGTTCATGCCAGTTGAAAAAAATTAGTCGCCCAATCTAATCCCACCTTCCAGCAGCTGGTCCGTAGCCTTGCCGGTTACAGCACTTCAGGTGCATGTCCAGGTATCTTTTGAAGAATTGAGGGTTTCTGCCTCCACCACCATTCCTGGCAGTGAATTCCAGACACCCACCACCCTCTGGGTGAAAAAGTTTTTCCTCATGTCCCCTCTAATCCTCTTACCAATCACCTTAAATCTGTGCCGCCTGGTAATTGACCTCTCCGCAACGGGAAACAGGTCCTTCCTGTCTACTCTATCTAGGCCCCTTATAATTTTGTACACCTCTATTAAGTCACCCCTCAGCCTCCTCTGTTCTGAGGAAAACAACCCTAGCCTATCCAATCTTTCCTCATAGCTGCAACATTTGAGCCCTGGCAACATTCTTGTAAATCTCCTCTGTACTCTCTCCACAGCAATTATGTTGCTCCTGTAATGTGGTGTCCAGAACTGTACGCAATACTCCGGCTGTGGCCTAACCAGCATTTTATCCAGTTCCAGCATCACATCCCTGCTTTTGTATTCTATACCTCGGCCAATAAAGGAAAGCATTCCATATGCCTTCTTCACCACTCTATCTACCTGTCCTGCCACCTTCAGGGACCTGTGGACATGTACTCCAAGGTCTCTCACTTCTTCTACCCCTCTCAATATCCTCCCGTTTATTGTGTATTCCCTCGCTTTATTTGCCCTCCCCAAATGCATTACCTCACACTTCTCTAGATTGAATTCCATTTGCCACTTTTCCGCCCACTCAACCAAACCATTGATATCTTTCTGGAGTCTACAGCTGGCCTCTTCACTATCAACTACACGGCCAATTTTTGTGTCATCAGCAAATTTCCCAATCATGCCTCCCACATTTAAGTCCAAATCATTAATATATACCACAAACAGCAAGGGACCCAACACTCAGCCCTGTGGAACACCAATGGAAACAACTTTCCAGTCGCAAAAACATCTGTCGACCACTACCTTTGTTTCCTGTCTGTGAGCCAATTCTGGATCCAACCTGCCACATTCCCCTGTATCCCATGGGCTTTCATTTTACTGACCAGTCTGCCATGTGGGACCTTGACAAATGCCTGACTAAAATCCATGTAAACCACATCCACTGCACTACCCTCATCAATCCTTCTTGTTACTTCCTCAAAAAACTCAATCAAGTTAGGAAGACATTCCCCTAACAAATCCATGCTGACTATACCTGATTAATCCGTGCCTTTCTGAATGGCAGTTTATCCCGTCCCTCAGAATAGATTCTAACAATTTACCCACCACCGAGGTCAGACTGACCAGCCTATAATTATTTGGCCTATCCCTCGCACCCTTTTTAAACAATGGTACAACATGCGCAGACCTCCAATCGTCTGGTACCGCACCTGTATCTAGTGAGGATTTGAAGATGATTCTCAGTGCATCCGCTATTTCCTCCCTGGCTTCCTTTAACAACCTGGGGTGCAATCCATCCGGCCCTGGTGATTTATCTTTCAAGGATGTCAGACCCTCGAGTATTTCCTCTCTCATTATGCTTATTGTATCTAATATTTCACATTCCTCCTCTTTAACTCCAATGTCTGCATCATCCCTCTCCGTTGTGAAGACAGAGACAAAAAACTCATTAAGAACCCAGCCCACATCTTTGGCATCCATGCATAAGTTCCCTTGTAATCTCTGATAGGCCCTACCCTTTCCTTAGTTATCCTCTTGCTCTTAATGTACTGATAAAATATCTTTGGGTTTTCCTTGATTTTACCTACCAATAATTTTTCATGTCCTCTCTTTGCTTTTCTAATTTCCTTTTTTACTTCATCCCTGTACTTTCTATACTCCTCTCGGCTTTCTAAAGTATGAAGATTTTTGTGATCGTCATAAGCTTTCTTTTTCTGCTTTAGCTTACTCTAAGCTTCTAGATAACCTAAAGCTCTAGATCTGGTCATACCACCTTTTATCTTTGTGGAGATATGCCGAATCTGTGCCTGCAGTATCTCACTTTTGAATGCCACCCACTGGTTTGTCACTGACACCTCTATTAAAACTGCCTGTAACCTTCTCTGTTCCAGGAGAATTTCAGCTTCTCTACCCTCTACATAACTGATGGCTTTCATCCCTTGCATCAGGAGGAACTGTAGCATAGTGGTAATGTTACTGGACTAGTAATTCAGAGGCTCAGACTAATGCTCAAATTCTGTCAAAGCAAGTGGGGTATTTAATCTGGAATAAAAAGCTACTCTCAGTAAACGGTGACCATGAACCTACTGGATTGTAAAAAGCCATCTGGTTCTTCCCTAACATCTTTTAGGGAAGGAAATCTGCTGGTCGAGCCGCACCTTAACTCCAGACCCACAGCAATGTCAATGTTAACTGCCCTCTGAAATGGCCTAGCAAACCACTTGCAACAAAGTACTACAGAAAATAGCACTGTGGGAGTATCCACACCTCATGAATTGCAGTGGTTCAAGGTAGCTCAACACCATCTTAAGATCAATTAGGGGCAGCAGTAAATGCTGCCCTTACCAGTGATGCTCACATCAAGATTGAATTAAAAAAAATATTCTAGTAAGTCTCCTCTGCACCTTAGTCTTGACCAGGGATAGAGTGGGTTATTATAGTTGATGTGGATAGAGTGGGTTATTATAGTTGATGTGGATAGAGTGGGTTATTATAGTTGATGTGGATAGAGTGGGATATTATAGTTGATGTGGATAGAGTGGGATATTATAGTTGATGTGGATAGAGTGGGATATTATAGTTGATGTGGATAGAGTGGGATATTATAGTTGATGTGGATAGAGTGGGATATTATAGTTGATGTGGATAGAGTGGGATATTATAGTTGATGTGGATAGAGAGGGATATTATAGTTGATGTGGATAGAGTGGGTTATTATAGTTGATGTGGATAGAGTGGGATATTATAGTTGATGTGGATAGAGTGGGATATTATAGTTGATGTGGATAGAGTGGGATATTATAGTTGATGTGGATAGAGTGGGATATTATAGTTGATGTGGATAGAGTGGGTTATTATAGTTGATGTGGATAGAGTGGGTTATTATAGTTGATGTGGATAGAGTGGGATATTATAGTTGATGTGGATAGAGTGGGTTATTATAGTTGATGTGGATAGAGTGGGTTATTATAGTTGATGTGGATAGAGTGGGTTATTATAGTTGATGTGGATAGAGTGGGATATTATAGTTGATGTGGATAGAGTGGGTTATTATAGTTGATGTGGATAGAGTGGGATATTATAGTTGATGTGGATAGAGTGGGTTATTATAGTTGATGTGGATAGAGTGGGATATTATAGTTGATGTGGATAGAGTGGGTTATTATAGTTGATGTGGATAGAGTGGGTTATTATAGTTGATGTGGATAGAGTGGGTTATTATAGTTGATGTGGATAGAGTGGGATATTATAGTTGATGTGGATAGAGTGGGTTATTATAGTTGATGTGGATAGAGTGGGTTATTATAGTTGATGTGGATAGAGTGGGTTATTATAGTTGATGTGGATAGAGTGGGATATTATAGTTGATGTGGATAGAGTGGGATATTATAGTTGATGTGGATAGAGTGGGTTATTATAGTTGATGTGGATAGAGTGGGTTATTATAGTTGATGTGGATAGAGCGGGATATTATAGTTGATGTGGAAAGAGTGGGATATTATAATTGATGTGGATAGAGTGGGATATTATAGTTGATGTGGATAGAGTGGGTTATTATAGTTGATGTGGAAAGAGTGGGATATTATAATTGATGTGGATAGAGTGGGTTATTATAGTTGATGTGGATAGAGTGGGATATTATAGTTGATGTGGAAAGAGTGGGATATTATAATTGATGTGGATAGAGTGGGTTATTATAGTTGATGTGGATAGAGTGGGATATTATAATTGATGTGGATAGAGTGGGATATTATAGTTGATGTGGATAGAGTGGGTTATTATAGTTGATGTGGAAAGAGTGGGATATTATAATTGATGTGGATAGAGTGGGTTATTATAGTTGATGTGGATAGAGTGGGATATTATAATTGATGTGGATAGAGTGGGTTATTATAGTTGATGTGGATAGAGTGGGATATTATAATTGATGTGGATAGAGCGGGATATTATAGTTGATGTGGAAAGAGTGGGATATTATAATTGATGTGGATAGAGTGGGTTATTATAGTTGATGTGGATAGAGTGGGATATTATAATTGATGTGGATAGAGTGGGATATTATAGTTGATGTGGATAGAGTGGGTTATTATAGTTGATGTGGAAAGAGTGGGATATTATAATTGATGTGGATAGAGTGGGATATTATAGTTGATGTGGATAGAGTGGGATATTATAGTTGATGTGGAAAGAGTGGGTTATTATAGTTGATGTGGAAAGAGTGGGATATTATAATTGATGTGGATAGAGTGGGTTATTATAGTTGATGTGGAAAGAGTGGGATATTATAATTGATGTGGATAGAGTGGGTTATTATAGTTGATGTGGATAGAGTGGGATATTATAGTTGATGTGGAAAGAGTGGGTTATTATAGTTGATGTGGAAAGAGTGGGATATTATAATTGATGTGGATAGAGTGGGTTATTATAGTTGATGTGGAAAGAGTGGGATATTATAATTGATGTGGATAGAGTGGGTTATTATAGTTGATGTGGATAGAGTGGGATATTATAGTTGATGTGGATAGAGTGGGATATTATAGTTGATGTGGATAGAGTGGGATATTATAGTTGATGTGGAAAGAGTGGGATATTATAGTTGATGTGGATAGAGTGGGATATTATAGTTGATGTGGAAAGAGTGGGATATTATAATTGATGTGGATAGAGTGGGTTATTATAGTTGATGTGGATAGAGTGGGATATTATAGTTGATGTGGAAAGAGTGGGATATTATAATTGATGTGGATAGAGTGGGATATTATAGTTGATGTGGATAGAGTGGGATATTATAGTTGATGTGGAAAGAGTGGGATATTATAATTGATGTGGATAGAGTGGGATATTATAGTTGATGTGGATAGAGTGGGATATTATAGTTGATGTGGAAAGAGTGGGATATTATAATTGATGTGGATAGAGTGGGTTATTATAGTTGATGTGGAAAGAGTGGGATATTATAATTGATGTGGATAGAGTGGGTTATTATAGTTGATGTGGATAGAGTGGGATATTATAGTTGATGTGGATAGAGTGGGATATTATAGTTGATGTGGATAGAGTGGGATATTATAGTTGATGTGGAAAGAGTGGGATATTATAGTTGATGTGGATAGAGTGGGATATTATAGTTGATGTGGAAAGAGTGGGTATTATAATTGATGTGGATAGAGTGGGTTATTATAGTTGTTGTGGATAGAGTGGGATATTATAGTTGATGTGGAAGAGTGGGATATTATAATTGATTGTGGATAGTGTGGTTATTATAGTTGATGTGGAAAGAATGGGATATTATAATTGATGTGGATAGAGTGGGTTATTATAGTTGATGTGGATAGAGTGGGATTTATAGTTGATGTGGATAGAGTGGGATATTATAGTTGATGTGGATAGAGTGGGATATTATAGTTGATGTGGAAAGAGTGGGATATTATAATTGATGTGGATAGAGTGGGATATTATAGTTGATGTGGATAGAGTGGGATATTATAGTTGATGTGGAAAGAGTGGGATATTATAATTGATGTGGATAGAGTGGGTTATTATAGTTGATGTGGAAAGAGTGGGATATTATAATTGATGTGGATAGAGTGGGTTATTATAGTTGATGTGGATAGAGTGGGATATTATAGTTGATGTGGATAGGGTGGGATATTATAGTTGATGTGGATAGAGTGGGATATTATAGTTGATGTGGAAAGAGTGGGATATTATAGTTGATGTGGATAGAGTGGGTTATTATAGTTGATGTGGAAAGAGTGGGATATTATAATTGATGTGGATAGAGTGGGATATTATAGTTGAGGTGGATAGAGTGGGATATTATAATTGATGTGGATAGAGTGGGATATTATAGTTGAGGTGGATAGAGTGGGTTATTATAGTTGATGTGGAAAGAGTGGGATATTATAGTTGAGGTGGATAGAGTGGGATATTATAGTTGAGGTGGATAGAGTGGGATATTATAGTTGATGTGGAAAGAGTGGGATATTATAATTGATGTGGATAGAGTGGGATATTATAGTTGAGGTGGATAGAGTGGGTTATTATAGTTGATGTGGAAGAGTGGGATATTATAATTGATGTGGATAGAGTGGGATATTATAGTTGAGGTGGATAGAGTGGGTTATTATAGTTGATGTGGAAAGAGTGGGATATTTTAATTGATGTGGATAGAGTGGGATATTATAGTTGAGGTGGATAGAGTGGGTTATTATAGTTGATGTGGAAAGAGTGGGATATTATAATTGATGTGGATAGAGTGGGATATTATAGTTGAGGTGGATAGAGTGGGATATTATAGTTGATGTGGAAAGAGTGGGATATTATAATTGATGTGGATAGAGTGGGATATTATAGTTGAGGTGGATAGAGTGGGTTATTATAGTTGATGTGGAAAGAGTGGGATATTATAATTGATGTAGATAGAGTGGGATATTATAGTTGATGTGGATAGAGTGGGTTATTATAGTTGATGTGGAAAGAGTGGGATATTATAATTGATGTGGATAGAGTGGGATATTATAGTTGAGGTGGATAGAGTGGGTTATTATAGTTGATGTGGAAAGAGTGGGATATTATAGTTGAGGTGGATAGAGTGGGATATTATAATTGATGTGGATAGAGTGGGTTATTATAGTTGATGTGGATAGAGTGGGATATTATAGTTGATGTGGATAGAGTGGGTTATTATAGTTGATGTGGATAGAGTGGGATATTATAGTTGATGTGGATAGAGTGGGATATTATAGTTGATGTGGATAGAGTGGGTTATTATAGTTGATGTGGATAGAGTGGGTTATTATAATTGATGTGGATAGAGTGGGTTATTATAGTTGATGTGGATAGAGTGGGATATTATAGTTGATGTGGATAGAGTGGATATTATAGTTGATGTGGATAGAGTGGGATATTATAGTTGATGTGGATAGAGTGGGTTATTATAGTTGATGTGGATAGAGTGGGATATTATAGTTGATGTGGATAGAGTGGGATATTATAATTGATGTGGATAGAGTGGGTTATTATAGTTGATGTGGATAGAGTGGGTTATTATAGTTGATGTGGATAGAGTGGGTTATTATAGTTGATGTGGATAGAGTGGGATATTATAGTTGATGTGGATAGAGTGGGATATTATAATTGATGTGGATAGAGTGGGTTATTATAGTTGATGTGGATAGAGTGGGTTATTATAGTTGATGTGGATAGAGTGGGATATTATAGTTGATGTGGATAGAGTGGGATATTATAATTGATGTGGATAGAGTGGGTTATTATAGTTGATGTGGATAGAGTGGGTTATTTAGTTGAGGTGGATAGAGTGGGTTATTATAGTTGATGTGGATAGAGTGGATATTATAGTTGATGTGGATAGAGTGGGATATTATAGTTGAGGTGGATAGAGTGGGTTATTATAGTTGATGTGGATAGAGTGGGTTATTATAGTTGATGTGGATAGAGTGGGTTATTATAGTTGAGGTGGATAGAGTGGGTTATTATAGTTGATGTGGATAGAGTGGGTTATTATAGTTGATGTGGATAGAGTGGGTTATTATAGTTGATGTGGATAGAGCGGGTTATTATAGTTGATGTGGATAGAGTGGGATATTATAGTTGATGTGGATAGAGTGGGTTATTATAGTTGATGTGGATAGAGTGGGATATTATAGTTGAGGTGGATAGAGTGGGTTATTATAGTTGATGTGGATAGAGTGGGTTATTATAGTTGATGTGGATAGAGTGGGTTATTATAGTTGATGTGGATAGAGCGGGTTATTATAGTTGATGTGGATAGAGCGGGTTATTATAGTTGATGTGGATAGAGTGGGTTATTATAGTTGATGTGGATAGAGTGGGTTATTATAGTTGATGTGGATAGAGTGGGTTATTATAGTTGATGTGGATAGAGTGGGATATTATAGTTGTGGTGGATAGAGTGGGATATTATAGTTGATGTGGATAGAGTGGGATATTATAGTTGAGGTGGATAGAGTGGGTTATTATAGTTGATGTGGATAGAGTGGGTTATTATAGTGATGTGGATAGAGTGGGTTATTATAGTTGATGTGGATAGAGGCGGGTTATTATAGTTGATGTGGATAGAGTGGGTTATTATAGTTGATGTGGATAGAGTGGGTTATTATAGTTGATGTGGATAGAGTGGGTTATTATAGTTGATGTGGATAGAGTGGGTTATTATAGTTGATGTGGATAGAGTGGGATATTATAGTTGATGTGGATAGAGTGGGATATTATAGTGATGTGGATAGAGTGGGTTATTATAGTTGATGGTGGATAGAGTGGGATATTATAGTTGATGTGGATAGAGTGGGTTATTATAGTTGATGTGGATAGAGTGGGATATTATAGTTGATGTGGATAGAGTGGGTTATTATAGTTGATGAGGATAGAGTGGGATATTATAGTTGATGTGGATAGAGTGGGTTATTATAGTTGATGTGGATAGAGTGGGTTATTATAGTTTGATGTGGATAGAGTGGGATATTCATAGTTGATGTGGATAGAGTGGGTTATTATAGTTGATGAGGATAGAGTGGGATATTATAATTGATGTGGATAGAGTGGGTTATTATAGTTGATGTGGATAGAGTGGGTTATTATAGTTGATGTGGATAGAGTGGGTTATTATAGTTGATGTGGATAGAGTGGGATATTATAGTTGATGTGGATAGAGTGGGATATTATAGTGATGTGGATAGAGTGGGTTATTATAGTTGATGAGGATAGAGTGGGATATTATAATTGATGTGGATAGAGTGGGTTATTATAGTTGATGTGGATAGAGTGGGTTATTATAGTTGATGTGGATAGAGTGGGATATTATAGTTGATGTGGATAGAGTGGGTTATTATAGTTGATGTGGATAGAGTGGGTTATTATAGTTGATGTGGATAGAGTGGGATATTATAGTTGATGTGGATAGAGTGGGTTATTATAGTTGATGTGGATAGAGTGGGTTATTATAGTGATGTGGATAGAGTGGGATATTATAGTTGATGTGGATAGAGTGGTTATTATAGTTGATGAGGATAGAGTGGGATATTATAATTGATGTGGATAGAGTGGGTTATTATAGTTGATGTGGATAGAGTGGGTTGTTATAGTTGATGTGGATAGAGTGGGTTATTATAGTTGATGTGGATAGAGTGGGTTATTATAGTTGATGTGGATAGAGTGGGTTATTATAGTTGATGAGGATAGAGTGGGTTATTATAGTTGATGTGGATAGAGTGGGTTATTATAGTTGATGTGGATAGAGGGGTTATTATAGTTGATGTGGATAGAAGGTGGTGGATAGTGATATTATGTTGATGTGGATAGAGTGGGTTATTATAGTTGATGAGGAATAGAGTGGGTATTATAAGTTGATGTGGATAGAGTGGGATATTATAGTTGATGTGGATAGAGTGGGTTATTATAGTTGATGTGGATAGAGTGGTTATTATAGTTGATGTGGATAGAGTGGGTTATTATAGTTGATGTGGATAGAGTGGGTTATTATAGTTGATGTGGATAGAGTGGGTTATTATAGTTGATGTGGATAGAGTGGGTTATTATAGTTGATGTGGATAGAGTGGGTTATTATAGTTGATGTGGATAGAGTTGGGATATTATTGTTGATGTGGATAGAGTGGGTTATTATAGTTGATGTGGATAGAGTGGGTTATTATAGTTGATGTGGATAGAGTGGGTTATTATAGTTGATGTGGATAGAGTGGGATATTATAGTTGATGTGGATAGAGTGGGATATTATAGTTGATGTGGATAGAGTGGGTTATTATAGTTGATGTGGATAGAGTGGGTTATTATAGTTGATGTGGATAGAGTGGGATATTATAGTTGATGTGGATAGAGTGGGTTATTATAGTTGATGTGGATAGAGTGGGTTATTATAGTTGATGTGGATAGAGTGGGTTATTATAGTTGATGTGGATAGAGTGGGTTATTATAGTTGATGTGGATAGAGTGGGTTATTATAGTTGATGTGGATAGAGTGGGTTATTATAGTTGATGTGGATAGGGGTTTAGTGATTGATAGAGTGGTTATTATAGTTGATGTGGATAGAGTGGGATATTATAGTTGATGTGGATAGAGTGGGTTATTATAGTTGATGTGGATAGAGTGGGATATTATAGTTGATGTGGATAGAGTGGGTTATTATAGTTGATGTGGATAGAGTGGGTTATTATAGTTGATGTGGATAGAGTGGGTTATTATAGTTGATGTGGATAGAGTGGGTTATTATAGTTGATGTGGATAGAGTGGGTTTTTATAGTTGATGTGGATAGAGTGGGATTTTATAGTTGATGTGGATAGAGTGGGTTATTATAGTTGATGTGGATAGAGTGGGTTATTATAGTTGATGTGGATAGAGTGGGTTATTATAGTTGATGTGGATAGAGTGGGTTATTATAGTTGATGTGGATAGAGTGGGTTATTATAGTTGATGTGGATAGAGTGGGTTATTATAGTTGATGTGGATAGAGTGGGTTATTATAGTTGATGTGGATAGAGTGGGTTATTATAGTTGATGTGGATAGAGTGGGTTATTATAGTTGATGTGGATAGAGTGGGTTATTATAGTTGATGAGGATAGAGTGGGATATTATAATTGATGTGGATAGAGTGGGTTGTTATAGTTGATGTGGATAGAGTGGGTTATTATAGTTGATGTGGATAGAGTGGGTTATTATAGTTGATGTGGATAGAGTGGGTTATTATAGTTGATGTGGATAGAGTGGGTTATTATAGTTGATGTGGATAGAGTGGGATATTATAGTTGATGTGGATAGAGTGGGTTATTATAGTTGATGTGGATAGAGTGGGATATTATAGTTGATGTGGATAGAGTGGGTTATTATAGTTGATGTGGATAGAGTGGGTTATTATAGTTGATGTGGATAGAGTGGGTTATTATAGTTGATGTGGATAGAGTGGGATATTATAGTTGATGTGGATAGAGTGGGTTATTATAGTTGATGTGGATAGAGTGGGATATTATAGTTGATGTGGATAGAGTGGGTTATTATAGTTGATGTGGATAGAGTGGGATATTATAGTTGATGTGGATAGAGTGGTTATTATAGTTGATGAGGATAGAGTGGATATTATAGTTGATGAGGATAGAGTGGGATATTATAGTTGATGTGGATAGAGTGGGTTATTATAGTTGATGTGGATAGAGTGGGTTATATAGTTGTGATAGGTGGGTATTATAGTTGATGTGGATAGAGTGGGTATTATAGTTGATGAGGATAGAGTGGGATGTTATAGTTGATGTGGATAGAGTGGGATATTATAGTTGATGTGGATAGAGTGGGTTATTATAGTTGATGTGGATAGAGTGGGATATTATAGTTGATGTGGATAGAGTGGGTTGTTATAGTTGATGAGGATAGAGTGGGATATTATAGTTGATGTGGATAGAGTGGGTTATTATAGTTGATGTGGATAGAGTGGGATATTATAGTTGATGAGGATAGAGTGGGATATTATAGTTGATGTGGATAGAGTGGGTTATTATAGTTGATGAGGATAGAGTGGGATATTATAATTGATGTGGATAGTGTGGGTTGTTATAGTTGATGTGGATAGAGTGGGTTGTATAGTTGATGTGGATAGGGGGTTATTAAGTTGATGTGGATTAGAGGTGGGTTATTATAGTTGATGTGGATAGAGTGGA